>NC_132798.1:25527500-25827500 GCF_048594095.1 Paramormyrops kingsleyae | reverse complement strand
TAACCACAAGTAACCAACCAAAAAAGAAGACTTTTGGCATTTTTACTTTTTTGATTGCATTCACAGAATTGAGGTGATCCAAATGGGAACCGGAAAAAATGTCTGCCAAAGTAAGGAAGTTTCGGGTTTTACCGCACTTTAGGGACTTTTTGGTTCCCAAATATGATCTATGCAACCCCCCCCCCCCCCAAACACACACACACACACAATGTAATTGCTGTATTATGCTAGAGAAGTATCAGCCCCCACTAAGACACCTGTGCCAATTTGTAAATCCTCTACATAATTTGTGTATGATCTAGATTATAACCCACATAAACATGAGCTTTTTCTGAATTACACCTTGGATTTATATGAAAATGGATGATTATTTTTGCAATGCATTACTTTAGTGTGGCACATCACTAAGAGTTTTTGGCGGGTCACACTTCTATGTCATAGCGAATCGGTTGGGTGTTTGTGCCCCTTGATGTGTGCATTACTCTCCCAGGATTACTTAACTTTCCTAACACATTGGTCATGTGAGGGGTGTTCTGAAGTTGCTCATAGTGTGTAGTGTCCTGTGATGCTCTGCCATCATCACCTGCACTGCACCTCAGGGGACAGACTCTAGGTCACTGCGACCCTGTACCAGATGTCACAAACGTCACCTAAATGTAATTCAGTTTTTGCTTATTTTTGGACACAGAGAGCTTTACAGAATAGTTAGTTTACACTCAATCCAAACGAAATCTGAATAGTACTTTCGCTTAAACGAGCCAGTAAAGGATATGTTTTCATAAATTCCTATGCATGCAACTGCTATGCAATTACAAGAGGCTTGAGTAAAATCAAATAACTGGCCCATTTCAAACATGTAAATGCAGTCATCGACACGGCCTCCTCAGTACGCCAGACAAGTTTGCCAGTTCATCATGAAAAACATGGTGAAACCTGTGTTGGGAGATGGAGTGCGCCAAGGGACCAAGTCATAAAATCTGTTAACGTAAGCTAATTAGCCTAGAAAAGTTCTGAAACTCAATTTTCATGGGTTTGAACAAGGTCCGAGCTCAGGCTGGACCAAGCTGTTTGATGGACTGGAAATGACTCTTTCCAACTTTTTAAAAAGGTTCTCAAAATACACAGAAACGGGAAAGTGCTTCACGGCTGGGCATTCAGTTATAGAGACGTTTAATTTGTCACTTTAGCCAAGCTGGGGCCATGATCCGTTAAAAATAGCATTTGCTTTCGAAGCAGTATTTTATGTTACAGTTCAGTGCAGTATACTGTCCGGGGTGCAGTGCACTTTGTGCCCTGCATCTCCTGGAACAGCCTGCAGGCTCACTGCCACCATGCACTGGATAAATTATGAAAGTTGTGGAAAATGGATGAAGTTCAGTACGGTTCACAAACACAGCTGCGTAAAAATCACAATGTAAAGCCAGGGGTGTATTTTTAAAACATGCGTGTCACCGGCTGATTTTAATGAACGCTGAAAGCCAGTGCCCTAGATAAGCTAACAGATCCCCACAAGCCCTGAGCTTTGGGATTTTTGTGACTCATACGATTTCTAAAAGCAATGGACAGTAAAGGTGATGTTTAACAGTGACTAAACTGTTCCCTGACCTTTCCTGGCTGTATTACAAAATTAATAAAGGTTGATTTTCCTGCTGTGATTTAAACAAGAGAAGTAACAGTCTGTGTATTTCAGCAGGCACTTTCAGCAAATGTGAAGTTCTTCATGGGGAACTTTGTTTTATTTTATGTCATGTACAGTTCTGGGTGTTTTTTGTATATTATCTTATCAGACAAACACCCTTTGCAGAAGTTCAAACTGCTACAGGCCCTCGCTTCAATCTGATTTCTAAATCAGAAGCACTTCATGCTCTCTGATCACTAGCAGCTATCTGAGCAACAAGTTTTGCCAGAAAATTACGTACAGAAACACTCATCCTCATCTGCTTCCTAGGTTTTTATCAATCAAAAGCTGATGTTGAAGATTAGGCCTTTATCCAAAATGTGAGAGAAATATGATCCTGGGCCCTTTGTCTGTATGTGTGCCTGCAATTAGAGCAAATGGTATTGAAGAGTGGGTCCAAACCAAACGATTCCCGATCAGCCTAATCAGTGGCGTTTTTTACTTTTCCAGAGACCGAAAGGCTTAGAAATCCATCATGACATTTAATTTCTCTACCAAAGTAAATATTAAATTCTGCCAATACCCACAATAGCTGCTCAGTGGCTGAAACTACATTATACGCAATCACACACACTGTACTGTATATTGGAGTTATAAAGCATTACATGAAATCGTCTCTAACAATTATGCACCAAGTAGTGTTCTCAAAGAAAAATGTGAAGCACAAAACTGCTGAATTGTGAAATTTGCAATCCAAAACTAGAACTTGAAGAAATGCAATTAAGGTGGGGAAAAAAACTGCACCCTGCTTGATATTTTGTAAATCACATAAGCAATAATGTTTCAAGGGCATATCTGAATTTTAGATTGATTTTCCCTACATCAATAACTTTAAGTCATTCAAAAATGTTGGTGCCAACAAAGCAAATGTGACCCGTGAATTTACCATTTATTGTTAATAGTGAAATAAAAAGAAGGAATATGGATATAATTTAACAGTCAGCTGGGGTGGTTCAGTGGCACAACTGCTGGGATATAACTACAACTTCACACCGATTAATTGAGTGTTCGAACCCTTGGTCTCAAACTACAGTTCTCTTTGGTCCTGCATTCATGGTTTGTATACCATTAAACTGTCAGCCACCATATGGCATAACCTAATGTAACCCTGATACAAGGAAAATATCACAGAACTACCTCTGCCCAGATAAGAAAGAAAAGTGAAGAAAAAGTTTTTTTTTGGCAGTCCCTAATATTCCTGAAATATGCCTGAAAAAGCAGCAGTAAAGGACGGCTTTCACTCATATCTCACAAACAGTTTGATGTGTAATAAAAAATTTGCCGACTCAATGAAATAAAGACAGCCGTAGAAAGTGGGGCAATGCCAGAGGCAGCCCTGTCGTCATTGCAGCGTGTCAGTGTAAATACGGCCGTGGCGATGCGAGTGAGGAATGTCACAAGGTGCAAGTCAAGCTCATGCAAGACTACAGTGGGGCCTGAAGCTCTAGAAGAAAGACCTGCTGGAAGAAAAGCCTTTTAGCAGTTTAAGCATACCACTCGATACACCTGGCCAGGAGTAAATGACCGAAAGCATTCGGTGGAGCAGAGCTTAGCTGAACACACCCAACAGACAAAACAAAACTATCCAGCACGACCTGTTTCCTTCATAGCAACCACGATCCTGATAAGGGTGGTAAAGCAGCCGGTTTCACACAGCAGACACAAGGTGTAACAGGTCCTTACCTGCTACTACAAGCTCCTTAGTGAGAGGCCAGCAGAATATTACATCAAATGTCTCACAGTTTCCAGGTGAGGTGCCACAGAGACTCAGTGGGTTGCTTCACACCTTGCTGGGTTGGGAGTTTGAATTCCTGACCTGTGTTTGCAGTTTGCATGCGCTCCCTCCATTGTAAAAGATTCTTGCCCAGTCCAGATACAGTGGCTATACAGTGTCTCTAAATTAGTGTATGACAGTGTGTACTGCCCTCTGACAGATTGCCATTCCCTCCAGGATTATGTGTTTAGAGAATGGATGCATGGATGCATGTTTGCAGGTAAAATTACTACGATTATTGTGTCACCAGATTCGAGTGGCTCAGTGGGTAACGCTACTGTCGCACGTGGTCAGGACTGCCGGCTTCAATGCCACCTCTCGTTCTGTACAAGTTTTCTCCATGTTTTCAAGTAGCTTTTCTAATCCTCCTATAGTGGGAGTGTTTGTGTGCATGTGTGCATGGGCAGACATTCCATTCACAGCCCAGTGCTGCGTGGCCAGATGAGGGTATCAAAGCCCTTATTTACTCAAAATACATTTTTAATATGAAAGAGGGTGATTACATGTCATTTTAAAGCACAGGTAAACAGCAGCTGGCTATTTGTCTAATCAGTCTTCATTATTATGAACATGAAAGGCACACCGGAATCAGCAGAGCCCCTAACAATAAGCATTGCAATTAACTACATGCTGCTTCAGGTACTTGACCCTCTTCCCTTATGATTATAAAAGGTCAAAGTTCATTTGTGAAATGTGAACAATGCACTTACTAGCTTGGTGTTTGGAAATTACAAATACAGGCTTTTAGAGTACAGAATGCACCGTGCTAATTTGATTTTAATGAAGTGTAATTTTAAGGATATGAGAGGGATGTCTTTAGAAGCTGAGTTTAAGTTCACAATAAAGTACCTACAAACCGCACTGATCCCATGTCAGCTGTACATTAATTATTTCTTGTCTCTGTTTTGATGTTCTTGGCGATGGTGGATTGTCTGTAAAAACTGATTGCTGAGTTAATGTTATAATCATATCAATAGCAATAAAGGCTCAATATAATAATATTATTATTCCTGTTATGATCATATCAATAACAGTAAAGGTTTGATATGCTTATATATATACAGTATGATGAAAAGAATTATATAACTAACATTTGTAATGCATAATAAACATGGCTATAATGTGATATGCCTTTTTATAAACATTTATAGGCAAATTTCTAATGCTTTATGAATGCATTATAATGTTTATGAATGTGTTCATAGATTCTTATAGACGTAGCATTCATAGAAAGTGTTACTGAATTATTAATATATTCATATGGAGCACAAAATTCCTACTATTCATATAGAAAATGCTGCTAGAAAATGACTCAAAATGAGACCCCTGGGGACAGAACCACTCCTGAAGCAGATCTTCCAGAGCTCAGATCTGGCCCAACAGATCGGGTCATGCTCTGAATGGTAATTATCTCCTTCCCCAGTTGTCCCCTAGAGATCCAGGTGCCTGGGGGATGAGTAGGAGTTTCGTTCTCCAGGAGCATTTTGGCTTAAGTTTTCCAGAACCCACCTAAGGGCAGACAGGACATCTCAGGTCCCCCCCGTCGCTCACATGGAAATGCGCAGTTACTTCTAGTGACCCACGGCGCTCCAGGAGAGCACAGCCCTGCATGACCTGTGACCTGAAAGAAAGCTGTGAGGGTTAGATCTAGGAGCATCCATCCCTTTTCTCCAGGAACCAGGGCAGGCGGGCAGGCCATCGCAGTCAACGCACTTCGAACATGGGAATAAATGGAACCCTTTATGCGTGAGACACAAACACACACACTCACGGTTGTTCCAAATGAAGCGTAACCAGTTAATGGGCGACACCCAGAATGCAGCTGCTGCTGTTCTTTCCTGGTCACACGCCGCATCATTCAGCTTAAGGAGGTTTTGTCATAAGTGGAGGCCCAGTATTAAGCTGTAATCAAATGGCTCCACCGCTCAGGGAGAACGTTAAACACCGGCGCAGCTTTTCACACCTACTGCTTGTTATTTACAGGCAATTTACTGTCCAGCAGCATGTGGCATAACGAAGTAATTCTAATGTTTGCTACACAGGCTAAGAAATTAAGTCGCAGCTGCTGGCCAGGCCTAGCATTTCTCTTGGCAGTTGTGATTGAGTTTCCTTATGCTGTGAGGACTGAATGTGCATTTTATTCCAGGTTGCAATTAAGGGTGAGTTACAGGAGAAGCTGTTACCGTCTCTCCCGCATACATCTGTGCTCTTATGAGCAACATCACAGGTATCAGTCATCGGAAGCTGTAGTTCTCTGGACGGGCCAAGAAAAGGCAAGATTATACCCACTGGTTCAAAGAGACCCCATCAATCCAGCCTTCCTGGACAGGGGAACCTGGAGACGATCCCAGGCACTGCAGGAATACACACCAGACTGGAGGCCAGTCCACCAAAAGCATGTGTATACAATTCAGAAATGCCATTAAGTCTAACTGCATCTCTGAACTGCGTGAGGAAACTCACAGAACACGGGGAACGTGCAAACTCCATGTCCGCCAGGCACAACCCAAATGCCCAACACTGGAGGTGTGAGGTTACAGTGTAACTCACTGCGCCACCCTGCCGCCACCTACAAATGCCCAACACTGGAGGTGTGAGGTTACAGTGTAACTCACTGCGCCACCCTGCCGCCACCTACAAATGCCCAACACTGGAGGTGTGAGGTTACAGTGTAACTCACTGCGCCACCCTGCCGCCACCTACAAATGCCCAACACTGGAGGTGTGAGGTTACAGTGTAACTCACTGCGCCACCCTGCCGCCACCTACAAATGCCCAACACTGGAGGTGTGAGGTTACAGTGTAACTCACTGCGCCACCCTGCCGCCACCTACAAATGCCGCATATTAATATAAATTATATTACTGACTAAGAAATCTACAGTTACTCTTACATTCAAAATAATGTTAGTCAATTCTGTATTAGTATTATCAATTCTAATTACTTAAATTGCACACTTAATCATTTACAAGTAAACTTGCAGAATGCCCATGCATATTAAAAAGCTGAGATCAATCTTTATTATTGCTTTATTAATTGGCAGTCAACAGTTTAAGAATCCTAGAGGAAACTGATAAGCGTTTTTTTTTTTTTTTTTCTCCAAAGGCTTTATGCTGCTTTTTTGTGAACCGTGGACTGAAGGACGTTTAATTTCTCATTGAAGAATCTTTCCTTCTTCTCATGACTCGACCCTGGATAGAGATAGTTGGCGGGGGGGGCTTTTCTGAATAATGCAGTCAAAATTTTGTAAAAGGGGGATGGAAGTGACAAGGCATGAAACTGTGGAGGAGGTTTTGGTTTTGGGGGGGGGGGGGGCTAGTCTGGCTTGGGGGGGGGGGGATGAGGCCTTTCACTGGCAGCAACGGCTGAAGCAGTACAAGTCGAGGGAGTCATGAGAGAGTGAGGGGGGCTCGGGGGGGGCAAGGTGCCAGTCGGCCTTCTGCTTCTACAACACTTGGCACCCTGTCACTGTGCTCTCATACTGTGCGAAGAAAGTTAAAGGCAGCTTAGTATTCTATACCTCAGGCACATAACTACACAAAAGCTCAAGCCCTTATGGCTGTAGCTTTGGGATAAATGGATTATTTTTCCTTTGCTCACCCAACAAAGTGCAGGCATTTTACGTCGTACTTAGTGCTCCTTCTTAGCCCATAACGAAGCTCTACCTTCTTTAGCCCGGTGCGGCAGCGAGGCAACTGAATGCGAGCCAGGTGACTTTCACATGCGTGGGGTCACTCGGGGATTCTGTGCACTCGGTGTTTTTGTTTGCGCGTCGCCGGGACCGCCGTCTGCTCCCGCTGATTAAATGCGTAGGCTCATGCCGAAGAGCTCCCTCAAGTGAGGGGTCCCGCACATTAACCTCGGTTGCCATGCCGTCCATCCGTGGAGGATTGACTGCAGACCAGCCTCAAGAGCTCATCAGCTTAGCAACCGTAAGGATGCGAGGCAGGCCTGAAGGAGTGAGATACTTCTCCTGTCCTCTGTTCTCTTCCCAAATATGACATGACTTTTTTTTTTTTCTTTAGTTTTCTTTTGGTACATGTTGTTATTAATCCCGGGTATGCAGTGTTAGCCCACCTAATGAGGCTCGGGAGTGACAACTCTCATGACTGTGTTTGCTCTTCTGATTTTCACTTAAATGCTGCTCTGTTAAGCTGCTATCAAAACATGACAGACCGGACAGAAACACAAAGGCCCGATTTTAAATCCTCCACCGTCTGTGTAGAATCTTCCAGGCCTTGAAAGCTGTTGTTTATGCACCACCACGCAGCACCATTTTGTTCTTCGTGTTTTTTTTCCCAGGTATTTATCCATTGGTTTGAATTACCAGTGTATAAAGGATCACAATGTAATAAATGAATACCTTTGGTCCAAACTGAGCACAGGTTTTGCTTTAATGGAACACTGGAATTTATGTTACTCAAAAAAGATTACTGTGACAGCCAGATGGCATTTCTAAAATCCCAAGGTATCTCTGTGCTAAAATAACAAACTAAATAATTCAACACAATGCATATTTAATCCGCTTGTCATTCCAAGTGCACAAAGCCAAATGAATTGGTTGAACACGGCTGAAATTAGTCGCTGACAACTGTGAGTGAAGCAGAGAATTTGAAATATAACTGTTGTCACATCGTGACTTTCCTATATGTTGTTGCTCAGAATATTATCATTATATATGAAAAGTCATATTTATTTAAAGTGTCATCACCTGAATGAGTTTCAGTGACTGTGCTCAATCTTGAGTCTTGGTGCTTGAGCATTTATCATGTCTAACATTGGGACAAAATCGTTTCATTCATTGAGCAGCTCTATATTATATGCACAGTTTGTTTGAACAGGTTTAATTTGTTTGAACCCATGGGCCAAGTGACTAGGGTCTTGCCATGCTGACTTCCTCTGAGTTGTGAAAACTTACAAATCAAAGACATTCTGCACGAGACATTTCCCCGCAGTATTTCAAATTCTTTCCCCATGCTATTCTTTGACTGGCTCAGGGCGTTATTGAGAGCTGTGACTGTAGAGCACCTTCAGAATAATGACCTCTCGTTTTTGCTTCACCGTTTCCATGGGAATTAGAATCCGCCATGCCACATGCAGCACCTCACATTACTCCTTAGGATGAAAGGGACATTGTTAGGAAGCTTTAAAAATGGCATTGCATGCTTGTCCTCATGTGAGAATTTGTTTGTTATTGGTGGTGAATTGTTTAATTTGGCAAATCATGTTTCATGGTGAACAGTTGTTTCTGAGAGATCCTGCAGTGGTTACCTGTAAATCTTTAGCTTGGAAATATAAAGACACAATAGAAGAAAAGTAGAAAAATATCCACTCAGGTCTTTTGCTCTATTTCCACAAAATGAAACCCAAGGTTATTACTGCCATCCATGATCATACATGCCTTTTGGCAAATTACACCTAATCAGAATCAGAGCGGGATAGTATTGATTCTACCCAAGAGGTAATAAGTGTCAATCAATACTGATTTGGTAATTGCAGGTTGTCAGTTGGGTTCTAATTTGTCTCTTTTCTGAGCCATTCCTTTGTCTTGAAGGAGCAGGTGTATAAGTATCCGTGTTTAGGGGAGGAGGAGCCCCAGGAGATAGGGAGCCCAAGAGGGAGGGCTGCATTGACTCATGGACATCTGATTCTCCTCTTTACCCCCTTTGAGACACACATTCATTATGGTTCTTGTTCTGCTGAATAAAAATGGGATAGGGTTTTTGTTTTTTTGTTTTTTTAAATGACTTGAATCTTATCCAGATCTGCCAGTGATAATCTGTTGTCTGGCCTATGGGCTGTGAGCCTCCCTTGGGAACATTCCAAAATTCTGTCGTATTCCATATTTCTCATACTTGGGGCATTTTATAGCAGCTCAAATGTTAATGACACATCGTACGATCCAAGCCCACGTTGATAAAATGCTATGAATGCTTTACTTATGATTAACTTTATCAGAAGGACACTCAAATCACTATACAACTTTGAAGGGGCTTAATGGAAAAAAAAAAGATAATGATATGACTGTTAACTTGCAGACATCTGATGAAATCAAGTATTTCTGCTTCGGCCCGACATTTACATCATAATATTTTAAGCTCCATAAAATTTTTCTTGGATACCGGTTCAGAAACACAAAAAAAAACAGTTTAGGTTTAAAAATCTGTCATTTTTAATTTCGTCCTGGGCACAATCTTTCAGGCTGCACCAGCTGCAAGCTGTTAAAAAAGTCCTTCAGCCTTTCAGTAAAACATTTGAATCCTCTTTGTTGTTAGCATGCGCTAGTAGCCAAGGCTCCAGGCCAAGGTGGCTAACAGCATTAGCTACCACAGTCTGAACTGAACTGAATTTTTTTTTTCGACAATAACAAATACTCGCAATGCAATCATTATGGAGGCCACCAAGAATGCAGTTACTGTCAGAGAGGTACTGTCAGAGAGGTACTGTCAAGGAGCATTCTTCCAGCAGCGCTCTGGAAATGTGCAGGTGTCACTGACGGTCTAATGGCCAGGCGAACAAAGGCCAGTCAGCCACTGCCGTTCCTGGCTCCCCAGTTGTTACTCTGATGTATGGCTGCATGCTCACCTGATTTCCTCAGCATGTCATGTGATGGGACAGTCCTGAATTATCCTGCCAGTCCAGTTAGGGAAGAGACCTTTGGCAGGAATAGCTGCAAACCTCTCTCCTGTAAGTGTCAAATTCTTCTTTGTATTCTAGACACGCTGGTTCTTGGGGGCAATGGGAGCTAAATAGGGGAGGATGGGGGGAACTGGCCGAAGCCGTCGATGTCATTTATTTCTGTTCCCAGCTGATGACAGATATCAATCAGATAAGTAAACAATTTGTCATTTTACTAATGCTAACATCATTACCTCACCTCAAAACTACCAAACTGCTGTTAGAGGATTTTCTAATCAAGCTTCTACCTAAGATAATTAAAAGCAATTAGATTATTAAACATTTCTGTTACCAGAAGCAGTGTGTAATGAACTTATGGCAAGATTGATTTGATGAAAATTACTCACTAAACCTTACGTGAAACCATAAATTCTCAGCAGAAATACTTTTAATTACAGGATGAATATTTTATATACCCTCAAAATTTCATAATAATTCCCATGGTAAATGTTATGTTAAATGAAGACATATAGTGTCTTTGGGAAGCTGCTCTAACAAGCAAGAAATTAGAATGTAATATATTATGTAATTGATCTATTATTTATGATATTAAGGTAAATATTTTTTATTAGTAATAATATCTAAAAAATGAGTATTTGCTTTGCTGAAAGGGCCTGAATACTTAAGACGCGCGTTTTTCCTTTGCAGTAGACCCTGATTAACATAGTTAACTGACAGTACAGACCATTCATCCGAGCTTTAACCTTAATATGGAATTTTTAATCCTTGGACACTGAGTTCTCCCTTATGATAATGAGATAATGGCCCCACACGACTGTGTCGATGGCCTGAGACCCACCACGCTAATAATTCAAAAATGTTTTTCTTGGTGGTTTTGTTTGCGTCACAGTAGAACTTTTACCACCCAATGAAGTATTTCTCTCTCTTGCATAATAAAATGAATTTCAGTCTCAGTAAAATGAGTCACATGGGTAACCTTTTCTCTAGCTGCGCCAAACCCCTAAATCCCATCCCATCCCCAACCTTGCGGAGATAGTACAGTCTTCCAGAAAAGCAGGATATACACTTCATCTCATTAATATTTATAAATGGAGAAAATTACTGGGAGGTATGTTGTGTAATCATACAACTTTGTGTCATGTTTTTCACAGATTTTGTTCTGCAGCAAAACTTGATTTTTTTTCCCATGAAGGTACTAAAGATCCCTATTCTTTAGTAATATTCAGAATGTGTCATTTGACATAGATTCTGTTTTGTATTGTTCATTGTCTACCATTTTATTGGTGATGAAACATTGACTTATGGGGCAGTAATACACACTTAAGACTTTGAACCACAAGTGTTTACCATCCATTAAGTTTCCAAGATTCCAAGAAGCCAGAAGAAGCATTTCCAAGCATCTGATGCACTGATTTAATCATAACCATCAAACGTCAGAAGAATGTACCACAAACGGGCTGAGTCTCTGCAGGATCTTGCCATGGCAGATGACACCTCGATGGTGCATGCGCCTCATTGTCGACCACATCCCTGGTCTGGCTGTGTAATTAATACTATTGTGTGCAGAGATTAATCCCAACCGTTTTATAGGGGGTGAATCACCTTCCCTCTGTGAATGATATGCACATGTAGGAGTATTGAGCTCCGAGCCAGTCGGCCTGGATCCTCATACACTGGCCTCTCAGCTGGAAACTTGGCCCAGGGCCCTTGAAATAAAAGACGTCTGTATGATTTATACTGTTTTTCTTGCGGGATGAGAGTTGTGAAATGCGCTCTGGCAGGGGCCAGATCTCAGACGTGCTCCACCTGGGCCTCCCAGGAAACTCCACACCGAGATGAGCTTTCGCTCCGTCCAGCTCTGGGCCTCGCTTTGGACAAAGGGACACCTGCGAATGACACACTTCAGTGTTCCAAAAAGGCTCATCGGGATTTGTGGTGGAGGAAACCTAATTTAGTCACACATTCAGACACATTGTTTTACGAAATACAGTAATGTAATGTGCATGATCTGTACCGATTCTTACAGTGACTGAATACTCGTTAGCACATCGCTGATGTTTCCAAAAGATTAAAAAAGTGATATCAATCAAGTTATTAACATCTTTACGTTGATTTCTACCCTTGGGTCCCTGGACGTTATTTACAAGCATATATTGATCTGCCTTCATTAAGTCTGAAGCGCAGTTTAGACTAATCAGGAGACTACTAAATATTTAATGGCATCTGGCTGCGACGGTTGGAGGCGTTCTGAGGAGCAGATTGGACTCCACACCTGGGGCTTGTTTCAGTTCATGCCAAAAAGCTTCAATATCACTGGAATGTTTCATAATACGTCGTCCTGGCTTTCTCACGCACGCACGAATAAGGACAGTAATCATAAGGGGAACGTTCTTCGCAATAAAGCTTTAACGGGTGGAATAAACATATGAAGACAGGCAACAACGGAGAAAGAGAAGTTAGATTTTGTTTTATGTGCACATCAAAACAAAACTAAAAAAGTCAACATACCACCCAGGCCACAGAGCTGCAGTGGCTGAGGAATTCAGTCCCACCCATGTTACAGCTCAACAGGTTTCTATACAGCCTCAGAAAATGTTTTCATGACCCCAGTTTCCCCCAGACAAAGGGCTGAATGACAATAATCTTCCTTGAGTTTCCCATGAGAGGGAATTTTGTTTTTAAGACTTGCAGGTGTCTGACGTTTTCCTTTTTTCCCCCTTGTTAACGCTTCCTTCCCGCTTTCGCCACTCTGCCCCAGCACACCTGTTCAGGCCCACCCCAGCGTTACACTGTAAGCTACACCGGTTAATAATTACCTTTTGTGTACTTCAAAGCTGCTTCAGCCTGTCCCGCAGCTCTGTGAGCAGGGCTCAGGTTCTGCAGCGGACGTCGGGACAAAGGTGTCTTGGCTGTGCATGGGGGACAAGGGTGTGATGTATCTTTAGGGATAACAATGGGCTGAAGGTCATCTGAGAAGCAGCCACATCACACATTCTTAGACAGCTATTTAAATCGTGACTAATTATTACATAATTTATTGACACTGTGCCATCTGGTTTAAACAACCAAAAGAAGCAGATTATATAAAGTGTGATTGAGGTCCTGTCTTGAATTCAGTCCAGTCTATTGTCCATGGGTTTGTCTCGCATTGTGAGAAATATTTCCACTTGCCTAAGAACCTAAACTTTCTCATTTGCTCAAATGAAATTTCTGTATATCATCGTAATCATAACATGATTATAATCAGTTAAATGTCATTCATACCAATTCTGGGTTATCAACTACAGCATAGTAGTTCAACAGCACAGTTCAAGCATCCATCCATTCATCTTCCAACCTTGCATGCAGGGGTGATTCTGGGGGGAGGGGGGGTGTGTGCATGGCCCCCCTGTGGACCCTCTAAATACATATGCTACTTGGGTCTGAAATAAACATATTATTATTATTATTACTTGGATTTATATAGGTGGGCTAAAATCTTGTGCGCTGGGAACTCAAACTCAAACTCAAATGCATGCACATTTTCTTGACGGATTCTTAACGTGGCTTCGCCGGGTGGTGGAGTCGCTTCAGTTGGTGAAAGTAAAGTTACCGACAGAAAGGAACTTGCTTATGGAAGCAAGACAGTCTAAACAAGAAATCAGAATGAGTTATATATTTGTAAAAACTGTAAAATGTAGCTGTAAATCATTGACTAACAGTGGTTTTCAAAATTGTCTTTTGCTTCTTAATGCTGGCAATCTAGTGTAAGTAATACTTGGAGGAACTTATGGTCAAATGCATCTGGCCCCGCTAACAGAACAACTGGCCCCCCAATTGAAATGGTCTAGAACTGACTCTGCATGCATGCAGTTGCATCTGAAGGGCATCACAGGAATCATAGCACACAAGGTAAGGCAGGGCACTCCCCGGGTGCGAGGCCAGTCCATCACAGGGGACACACAATCACACAATATGGGCAATTTAGAGAGACCACTTTAATGGCATGTCATTCCACAACAGGAGGAGGCCACAGTACCCAGAGGAACCCCACACAAATACAGAGGGAACCGCACACACACCAAGCCATGGGCAGGATTCAAACCCCTGTCTCTGTAGATGTGAGGTGATGTGTAAACCAGGGAGCCATTGTGCCACCTTAGAGAATGAAATGGGTTGTATTCAAATATAAAGTGTGCACATGACAGTATTGTAATTACATGGTACAATAAAACAAATTTACTTGCTGGAAAGTGTATATAGTCTCCTAGGACATTAATATGCATTATGCATGAAAAATATCAAACACTAGTAGCCTGTCAGTGTGGAAACACAGTAGAGCTTTAGACGAATATTGCACATTGAAATGCCCAGACTCCTTCATTACCTGGTACTATCCTGCTTCTGTACATTTGTGTGGACTCTCTGGATGAAATATGACCATGTTTAACTGAGCACAAATGGCAGCTATTGTCATTGCAACACGGCGCAGTCTATCAGCAGTCTGTGCACATTCAAGTCAGGATGGAATTTATAGGGTAAATTATCATAAATTATCATAGGATGAGCTAATGACTGGCTCCCCAGCATGCCCCTCCAAAAAAAAAAAAAGACAAAAAAAATCTGGAGTATGAATTCGCTTCTTGGGTGCTTGATCCAGATGAGGGATTTCTAGCCATTTCATTCTAGTAAATTCCGAGCCCTTGTACGGTGCTGCACTGAGCGACTCGCCTTGCCAGGCAGCTGAAGTGAGGACAGTCAGGTGGCTTCAGCCTAACGCTTCAGATGGAGCATAAAAATGCATAAAAAAAGCCTAAAAAGCATAAAAAAATCCTCCTGCTTCCCGCTTTAATAGCACGACAAAGCAATGTCTCTTTTACCTGCATGGTCTTGGGGCTCCTCTGTGTTCCATTATATCAGCACATGTGCTACAAAACGTTTATGAGCCAAATTGGCTGACAAAACCTGAGGTGTAGATTAGTAAATGGGGTCCTACCTGTTATTTGATTTGATTTTGATATTATTTGACCAGTCTGATCTGTTCGGCCATCAGTCCTCCCCCCACGCTGAATAATTTGCTGGATGTGTTAACTGTGTGCCTAAGAGTTGCACCACACAGGGACTCAGAGTATGATTCCACTGTGCCAAGTCAGTACTGCCGCTTGAGATGGGGGGGGGGGGGAGGCAAAGCTGTGCCGTGGTGCCATCAGTGTGTGGTCCACATATTTATGGGGCCGCCACTGCGTCTGCTCAAAGGTGGTATGGCAATGTGAGCAGAGAGTCCACTGGTGCCAGTGAACACACTGGATTTTTTTGAGCGTCATTGGCATGGCCTGGACCACACAAAGCTCGTTTCTGAGGCAGGGGGTTGGGGGATTGGGGGCGGGGCTGGAAAATGTGCTATGCAGCTGAGATGTTTCTGTGCACTTAACAAACTCCTGAGACAGCTTTCAATGCTGATATTTATGTGTGCGCTGTGGCGCAGTCCGCAGCGGACACCCACAGTTAATTTACGTGAGAAGCCCCTCAGATATTTTAGGTTAAATGTTCCCATGCATGCCAGGCTGTATGAGGAGTCTCTATTGCCAACAACACAGTATTTAAATAGATGGATTCGATTTGCTATCAGTGTGGTTGATTGTGGAAAATCTCCCCATTTGTTCTTATTACAATGAAAGAGAAAACCTGGACAAAACACAAGGTGACATTTCAAAAATGGAAGCTGGGATCTCTTTTTAAGTGAAGGCATTTTAGCACCATCCTTAGGTGTCTACATTTCATTGAAATTCCTTTTGCTTTGAATAACAATTATTTTGTGCCTGATAAACAAGAAAAGAATATCAGCGCAACTGATTAGCAAAATTAAGACCTGACACATGAATAGTATTTAAACTAGATAAAATCTTATCATACTTGTCTGGCTTATTTTCTACCCTTCATGTCTTCTTGCTCTCATTTAATCCCCAGTAGTAGCATTTAATCCATGCTGTTTGAAGATTTAATAAGAGCTGTTTTAAGACATTTATACCATGATGCAGAAAAACCATATACATAAACGCAGGATGATGCCACATTTGGTTATTTTCACCGAAGTGTTTCGGAAAAGCCCTGGGGCGTGAAATCCAGCTGTGTGTTCTTCGCTAAAAGCATGTGCAGGCTTTGCTTTTCCACGCTGCGACTGGGACCATTGCAGCACTGGGCCTAGAGTGTTGGCCAGTTAAAGAGGCTGAGTTCAAGTGCAAATGGTGGGATCTGTGCACAGGGCCAGCGGCAGGATGGGAACCGCATATTAGCATACCGCTGCGAGGGCATTAGCCAGCGTGAGAGGCCCAGTGTTTTATTATTCATTTGTGTGTTAAGGCCAGAGCATACAAATGGCCCCTTTTACCTCAAAGCAAACAGGTGAATGTAAAAAGCTGTACTTATCAATAAGTGGTCTGATATACATCTCATGGTCAGCCGTGAAATAACAGCTTGTCCGTAATGGTGCAGCACCTGAGTCCAGGTTCTTTTACCTGCGCCCCCCCCCCCCCCCCCGCCCTGGTCTCCCTTGACTGCCCGGAATTGATGACGGTCTAGTTTAACTGTGACGTGAGCGGTAGCTCTTATTCTGAGGCCTACAGCGGGGGCGTCTCAGAAAGTGCTTCCTGATGGAGCTGCATCCATTTGCACGAGTCCATTAGATGAGGATGGCAGCAAAGCCCCACTTGTGCAAATTTTCACAGGATGCTGGCTAAATGGCTGGGTAATGGAATAATTCCTCGTCCGGGCAGAGCCGTCGATGTCGGTCGGACAAAGGCAGTCCATTAGGAACAGCCACGATACCTTTTTCCTGTGCCTTCCCGCTGCTGATGAGATAATTATGTATTAGCCTGGTTTTAAGGGCCGGCCCTGGAGGATCTGTTCTTTTAATCCCTGAAAGTAAGACTCTTAGCAGCTGAAGGTGTGGCAGATGTATTTGTATTGATATGGAGCGTGTAGCATTTTATCACTGCAATGTCCATTGGAGGTTATGCATCGTCCACATTTACGGGCCGATAGCATGGTCTCCAATGGGTACCGCTCAGCGGCTGACTTATTGTGTATGGATTATGTCTTTTATGTTCAACAGTTGCTCCGTTATGCAAGAGCTTTAGCTTCCATGCTTTCCGTATCCAAATCCTGTTAAGGCGGTAAACAACTTCATCCCTTTTTAGTCAGTTAATATGCACTTGGGCAGTAACATTTCTAAGATGGATCTAGTTGTCGTGAGTCTGTCCTTCCTTTCTGTTTTGCCTTGACAGCATGCTACACCTTTGGTGCTGTCCTGTGTTGAACAGGCTAAAGACCTCAGCCCCACATTCCTGCGGGGATGGTCAGCCTGTCTACGGTAAATGGAATGTCTTTCTTCTGATGGTCCTGAGTTCAAGACACCTTCTGACTGCCATGTGTCAGGAACTCAAAAAAAAAAGCAAAAGAAAATTACGATGCCTTCAAGAAAGATTAAACCCTTTTCATGAACATATATCAGGTCACTGGGCAACAACAAGGTCCTCAGTCCACAATCTTGTCCGCAGAATAAAGAAAAACAGAAAGAGGAATCTGCTTTTTGTTAAAGCAGTGCATTATGACATGAAAGAAAATTGAAACATTTCAAAAGATACTCCACTTGTTTCATCAGATATTGTGTGTCTGGCAATAGTATTCAGCACATCAACGGGTCTGATCTTATTCTGACCATTCCCAGCACAGAGTGAGACAATATTTTAAAGAATCACGGATGAGGGGAGAGGGGGTACATTTATTCAAATTCATGTAAATATACGTAAAGCACATTGCAATTACTTTTCAAATTATAAATACCTATTTCCAGATCGAGGGAAGTCACTGACATGTTGTAATTCATATTTACACATATCTGTAGCATGACTTCAGCCTCATTGTGAAATTGAACTTTGTAGATTGAAAAATAGTAAGGTTTTATTCAAGATTATGGCATTTTACATCACTGAGTCACCCTTGCCAGATATATCTATATCAGCCAGATACATCCAGGAAACAGGGTAACACTCTGCCTACTGTAGGTCAGAGGAGACAGGGTTGGCCGTTGAGTAAAATGCTGTTACTCTATGCCCTTTATGCTGTTGTACTGCATTTAAAAAATATAATTACGGGTTATCAGTATTAAAATCATATGAGCAAATCTAGAGAGCAGGGAAAACCCAGGAATGCTTACTGCCTATTTATTTTAAAGAAACTGAGAATAACAGCAACATATTTCAGCAGTATTGCTGTAACGTAAAAGACGTTAAGTGTCACCTTAAATGACACTTTATTGAAATTCTGTTTTTACCGATCCCATCTTGCTCTGCGCGACACACATGCAAGGAGAGAGAGCAAGTTTGGCAGCGAGGGGCAGCGACCTGCAGCAGCACCCGTGAAGCTGGGGGTTAGGGGCCGAACTCAAGGGCCCATGGATATGTGTGACTGTTCTGCCAAAGTTGCACTCGAGCCAGCAGCCTCCCAATACCAGGCACAGAGCCTCGGCCCACTGAGCTGCTGTATTCACTCACCTTTATACCCTTTAGATAGTCCACAAAAATAGATCTATCAACAATATTTGATCTTTTAAATCCCAAATGTGATGGCAGATTCTTCAGTGAGCTGTTATTCGAAACCCGGGCTAAGGGGGGAAAGCGCTGCATGGGTGTATTGCTGTTATATGTATGGCCTGGCTTTTCCTCTGGCCTTTGAGATGGATGGATAAACTGAGAAAAAGCAGAGGTCGCCGAAAACCAACACAGGCCCAGCAATCCATCTGGGATAAATGCGGTGCGGGACTCCACACATCCTGGGGTCGTCCAGGGATTTTTTTTGTTTTTTTCCTCAGTCGACGTGAAGCCAAACAGAGCCCCAGAATTATGCTCAGCACTCCATAAATCAGTGTTTAAACAGCTACAGCCAACCCAGCAGATCCAACCAAACCCAACACTCCCCCCACCTCATGGCCATGATGGGCCTGAAGCCACATCTAGAATCTTCCTTAAAGGTGGGGGGTTGGGGTTGGACCCCATACCCATTTTGCACCGTGAACATGACTCCCTTCTCCTCCTTCCCAGGGTGGGTTGCAGCACTCACTCCTGTCCAATCCCCACCTGACAAGTTTTTCAGTTCCCACATAGAAAGGGGGGGGGCAGTTTTGGTTATGGGGTAGGACTTCACTGCAGGCTGTTCAGGTGCGTACACATGCTGATGGCAAGTGAAATTTGTCATGTCAGTTGTCAGCCCGCTCCTGGATCATTAATTTCTTCTTTTAGGTCTGGTTTATTTGTCGGGGGGGTTATTCTTGTCAGAGAACAAATTGCTGCTATGTGACTCCAGCTCCATAAAAGCCAAGCCAGGAAGTGTTAATGTTACCCAAATATTTATTTTGCTTTCACCAAACAGCCGGGCTTAGTGCTCTCTTCCTCCTCCGCCGCACACTCCCAACAGCTCCCCGTCACAGCTCTCCCATGTTTTAAAAACCATGGCTTTTATTATGTTTATAATCTAGCTTTATGGGAGGCTGAGGCCGGCCGGCTCTCTGAAGCGATTCCAAGAGGCATTTTTATTCTTGAAGAGATAGTAATGTAAACTAAAATACTTGCCGAGGACGAAACTTTTGCACAGAAGGTTTGCAGTGGTCTGAGTGATTTACAAGAAATGCTCGTAAAAGTTCCGGAACATCACAGGAGGGAGATAATGTAACTTTGTTTGGGTCGCAAAAACAAAGCCTACTGGTAGCTGCCATGCCCAGAGACAGACCTCTGTAAGAAATGCACAAATCATGCTATTTTTTCCCTTTTGCACCAAAAAGCAATACCTAAAGTGCTTCTATTTAGTTTGGCTGTTCTTTTTCATACATAGTTATCGATAATGCAACTGAATGTCACTATTAAGAGGTTAAAGGTTTTCTAGGTTTGTATACTGACAGTGTTTTCATGTTTGTTCCATGGTCGCCATGGTTTGAATTGGCCTAATAGGGAAACATCATGCACCCAGAAAGTGGGCAGTGTGTGTCTAGTGGCTTAGAGGCCAGTGATAGGAAGGTCGTTGGTTCAAATCCCATGGTCAGCAGTGTGATGTCACTGTTGGGCCATTCTGCAAGGCCCTTAACCCTAGATGCTCCAGGATCTGGCTGACCCTGATTTCTCATTTCTTTGGGCAATAGTATCTGCAAGACAAGTAAATGTAAATATTCCTGCGATGTGAGTGTCACGCACTGGAAGAGTCCTGTCCTGCCTGTCAGACCGCTCCCTATATGTTTGTGAAGTGCTGATATGCTTTCCATTGTGGCCCTGCTTGAAACCCCATCTGATGGCTAAGGCTCGAGTCAGTGGCTCAGAGCCAGCCCCCCCCCCCCCCCCCCCGGCAGTGCACCTGGGTATGGTGATGTCATCGCCCCAGCAGGCTTACACAATTTATGGCCTCCTAAGGTGTCCGCAGATGTCTGAGCTGCACTCGCCTTCAGCCCTGCTCCACTCCACCTCTGTATCCCATTTCTCTGCCGGACCAGAGGCCTGCGGGAGGAGAACTCGTGCCCAAAGGGGCCTTTGCTGAATGCGCACAGAACCAGACCCAGGAAGTGCACACAGATACATTAGTGTGCGATTCAATCTGCAGCTTTGTGTCGCTATGGATATAAACATCACCAAGTTATTATTACTATTTTCACTCATCAAATTCATTTTTAAATTTTTTTATTAATCCTGCTCATGAATGCCTGCTCTCTTTATAATGCCTGAAGCTCTACAGCAGCTACCATAACTGCTTCCTAAGCTGCTGTCCCAGATTCGATTCCCAGTGCAGTCTGGCTCGTAAATGCTGTTCTGATTTTGTGAAAGCCTAAAGCATCCACTTTATTCTTTCTCTTCTGTTAAGTCATTTCCCCATTGGGGACTAGGAAAATAGCCCTATCTATTTTGCAATAGCCTGGTGTTTATAACACCCTATGCTTGTTGAGGCTCTGGGTCATCATAGCCGATGACTAGGTAAGCAACTGAAGCATTTCATCATCGGCGTCACGAGCTTCAGCTGCAGAGTGATCACGCCGGGACGGTGCCTGCAGGGCCCACATAAAGGCCTCTGTCAGCGTACCTCCCTGCACCTGCTACCGTCACGGGCCTCTGCGTGTCACGTGACCCCACGTGAGCTAACAGAGCAGGTTACGGTAACTGATGGATCAAGGAGCTGCATTAAGCTCAATTTCCCGGTTTCTGGCAGGCTGATTTACGATAGATGCCATCTTCTCCGTTCCAGTTCTTCTGCCTGCGTGGCTCATCAGTGTCCATCACTGATTACAGATGATCTACCGACACTTAGAGCTGGTTAACGGATACACAGGCCAAAAACACCTGATGTGAAGCGTGATGCAGCGCAATAAAAAACAAAGTGTTGCTACATTTACACCTCTGTCTCAATCTGGTTTACCCAGGATATATTTTGATATTCTGCACTGAGGTGTAAAATAAATGGCTTGGTTGGGTAGTAGGCATAAATAATTCAGTCAGAGGGTTTGACCGTAATGATAAACCACTTGCATTCACTTTATCCAGGGAAACTCTCACAGCGAATAGAGAATTTAATTCCCGACTTTTACCTGTGCTCTAATGACAGTAAATTAAAGACTTATTGTGAAAGGACAGACACAAGTTTGTTCAGGGCCTCCGAGCTGCTTGGCCGCAAGCCAAAAGCACTAAAGATGTCGCCTCTGTTTATTTGTACAACAGTCAAAACGCGAGTGAACTGCATGTGTTCCCCCCCATTCTGGAAATAATGATGATAACATTAAACCGTCATTCCAGAACACAAGGCAGACCCCCCAATTGCACATGTCACCATAAATTACCTTGCAAAAGGCCCGTGAGACATTCCCGCCAGCGCGTTCCGCAATTTGAATGCTAATTCGTTTCTGCACTCTTAGAATGCATAAGAAACCCAGAGGCATCTACCTCACCCTGCCGGCATGCGACATGTGCGCTTGCCTTGTCCGGCGCTCGCGCTGCGTGTGTCTACAACGCTTACGTGCGCGAGTGCATGTGTGTGTGCGTCCTTGCCCTTCGAATGCTCTGGAAACTGCAGCTGTCATGCAGACAGAAGTGCATTTATTGCTCAGTATAGGTCTTAAGGTGACCAAAAAGAAATGGAGATGAGAAATCTGCAAAAACACACATTTGAACATGGAAAAAATTAAAGCCCTAAGAAATAAGCCCGCACTTATCTTGAGGTCATACATTTGAAAACTTTTTTCTTTTTAGTTTCTTTTTTTGTTCTATTTTAAATGTAATGACGCATCAAAGTGAAGGTATCTCTTGCTCTTCATACAGATTGATGACAGGTTTCACTTCAAAGCACTTCTTAGACCGAGTGAAGAGTCCAGAGTATCACACCCTTGAGTATCTGTGAATATAAATATATTATTAAATTATCACCGAATGTAGTTACATGACATGTTCCATCATTTTGGAGGGATAATTCTGCCTTTCGCCTTAAAGAAGCAATGCAGCCCATCACCTGCATATCCAGTCTCCAGTTGTGTCACTAGCTGCAGACTTTCTGAGTGTTCTGCCCACTCCAGCTCTGTCATCCTGTACCTACTCACACTTTGCCTGTAGATTGTCCAATGATAACAGTCACATTGGTGTATTGTGCCTGGTCATCCTTACTCATCACTTAGTAACAACTGGTACAAACTGCAGGCACTGTTTTAAGATAGAAGCTTTAAATATCTGAGCTGAAGAAGAACTAAATACCATGTTTTAAGAGAAAGGCAGAATGAAAACAAGGTTTACTGTGTCAGATTTATATTTTTCTGATGCTCTCTAAAAAGCATAAGAATTTCTCAATTTTTTCCATCTTAGTCTAAATATTGTCATATATATTTTTAAATGCATGTTAATTTTTTTCTTTTTTTTTTTTGAAAATGAAAGAGAAACATTACATGGTTTTGTTTGATCAGCTGCGTGTAATTTGGTCCCAAAAAGCATAATGATCTGTCCTTATTACATCTAAGTTCTTCATAGTTGCAACATCCCGCTAACCAGGGGAGTCGCTATTTAAATGTGCTTTAGAGCCCCTTCCCCCCTCCAAATAAATGCACACCAGTTCGTTTAAATATTGTGGTCTCATTCATTTTCATTAAAATCAGCAAAGGCTTAGCCCCCTTTTTAATAAATCTCCAGCGTCTCACCCTTCTAACTTTCCCCAGACTAGCAGAGTACTATTCTGGCACAGACTATCAATAATGAGACATAAAAAATAACAGAAAAACAAATGACAAGCATCTTTTGATCTGTTCCCAGCGTTGTGATTAAAGCAAAAGTCTTTTGGAGTTTAATGAGACTCTCCATAATTTAGGAGCAGAAATTATCTCAAGGGCAGTGGAGAGAAAATGATTTGAAAGAAGTTGTTTAGTATGCAAGTGAAATGGAACTGATGAATGCAGCCTAGCGTAACCCAGGTAACTGAAAGCGATATACATGCGGTTAAAAACACCGGGAATATAGGGTGAAAACTTTTGAAACAGCATCATTTAGACTGTTAGACCATTAGACTAGAGTTTTGCAATGCAATGTATTTCATATGTATTTTCTGCAATTATTTTGACTAAAATGTTCTCTCCAGCTACCATTACCCTCCTGCTAAGTGCATAAAATGAGCGAGTTGTTGGGACTGTGAGAATAAGCAAGTTGTGGGAGTACATTTTGTGCTCTCACTGCTGAACACAAGAATGAGGATCTCCTTCATTTACATATCCAACAGGATTTAGGAACACAGCATAATTCAGAGGCCAGATATGACCTGCCTCAATGACCACATGTGCCCATTACATACTTGGTTTCATAAAATGTTTGTTTTTCCAGCCAGTTCTTGGTGTTGTGATCGCCCAGCGGGCAGAAAGGCAGCAAAGCAGGGAAGTCGGAAATAGGGGTTTATTGGCACAAACGGGGTTGACAGCGACGAACATCAGTGACACATCTGGGGGATACTAACTCAGACGCAGACTAAATACACAAGACAAGCCGAAAATAACAAGAAACAGGTGATCACAATCGGGGTAGTACATGTAGGAAATGAGGGGGCGTGGCACACACGAGGATCGAACGAGCAGGTTATGACACTTGGGAAGGATGAAAGCATATTGTTCTCCTCAGAAATGCCTGGAATACTTAGTAAAATGGATGGTACAAAATACATTACAAGAATCAAACTCGCAGGGTGAAATAGTACATTTGATGTTAGAGATAAAATGCATCTGATTATTTTGATTGCAATTAAATAATAAAATATGGCTTGTCTTCAAGTGCTGACGAGCTACCAAATGGTCCCTATCCTGCTTAATATGTGCATATTATATATTTACATAAATGTCTTATGAAACACATGAGGGTATCATGGGGGCTCAGTAGGTATTACTATTGCCTCATGCCTCTTGGGTTGGGAGGGGGGTTCAATCCTGGCCCTACCAAGTGTCTGTGGAGTTTGCATGATTTCCCTTGTGTCATGGGGGGTTTTCTCTGGCTAATCTGGCTTCTGCAGTCCTAAGACAGGTTAGGTTAATTGGTGTCTCTAAAGTGCTCATAGTGTGTGAGTGTGTGTGTCCCCTGTGGTAAACTGGCATCCTGTCCAGGGTATGCCCCCCCCCCCCCCCCCTTGATCAGGATAAGTGGCTGGAAGACGGATAAATTAGATACATGTTATTTTGTGTTATGTTAGTCAGCAACACAGCATAAATGTTGCGGCTCATGAAATAAGCCATTAAGGTGAGTGTGTGCTCATTAATGCATCCGGGTAGTCCTGTTGTGCTCACTTGCCTGCCATTGACATTTCCTGTAAGCGATGTTTCTCCTGGACAGTATGAGAAGGGCCTGGTGTACCAGAAAACAGCCAGTTAGGATAGTAATGACTTGGATATGGAAGTAGAAAGTACAGATTGCAAAAGTAAAAATCCACACCAAGATTTTGTTTCAACCAACCAGCTCAGTATAAAAAGTCGCATTCACAGTCCGCTCAATTGGCTGGATGAAACAAAATCTTGGTCTGGATTTTTATTTTCCGGTCCTAAATTTTCCACCTCTGCTTGGATATTTTAATCTACTGTTGTTCCTAGGAAACAGATGTGAAGTCTTTGTCTCTGGAACCACCAGGCTTTGCTGGGTCTCCCCAAACCTTGTCCACACTCTCACACCTCCCACACGTAGGGGCGGAGTGACAATGCTTATTTGCTTTTAAATTTTAACGTCATGACAATGTGTAATGGTCTTCCGAATAAGGTTACACAAAAAACAGCATGTGTAAAAGAAGGGGTTGTAATGAATGTAACGGTACAAAAGTATGCAGCTATATTCTTGATTACTATATTTATTAAACAAATAGATAATAATAACAGCGTGTTATAATTTATCACCCAGCCAATTTGTATAGTTCAATGTACAGTATGTGCAAAGAATATCATAACATCATAGTTACAAAATTTGTATCTTTCATTGACATACATTGACAGAATATAAATGAGGCTTATCTTTACACACAGTAACCCACCATAGTCAAGTCAAAATAAAATTCAGAAAACATTATAAGAAATAATATAAATTGACAGTAGAATACCTTATTTAAAACAAGAGAACACCCCCTTCCCAAATACATCTGCAAACTTAATCAGGCATAATAAATCAGTGAATAGATCACAAAGCAATATAATTAGTGTCTACTAGTAATAGATTAATTGTAGTGACTAATTCTTGATAAAATCAACTATTTGCAGGGGCTGCTTAGCAGTATCAAAATGTACATTCAAAATAACTTTGAAACAATGGTTTGGAAAGGCACAATTTAGGAGAAAGGAATAAGAAGATCTCAAAGGCTTTAATAACACAGATGAGATCTTCATCAGGTAGTGGAAGAGATGTGGCACCACCCAGATCTGGATGTACCTCCAAGCGCGATCATTTAGGAAGAAAGCAGGGCAGTCAGAGAAACCAATGGTAACTTTGAAGAAACTACAGAACCTTATGGCAAAGACAGGCCATCATATGCACTATTGACTCTCATCTGAAACGTCTGGTCACAATGTGTAACATACCTTACAAACCAAAGAACACAATTTCTACAGTAAGGCACCATCATGGTAGAATTCTACTGTGAAGGTGTTTCTCCTCAGAAATGCCCGGAGCACTTAGTAAAATGGATGGTACAAAATACAGACAATGAAAACCTACTGCACTCACCTCGGACGGTGAAGATGGGAATACAGTGCACCTTTGACTGCGACAGTGAGCCGGTGCATATCACCAGCAACTGTGCAGTGGATGAAGGACAAAAGGTCAACATCCTTGAGTGGCCTAGTCAAAAATGTTTGGATTGACTTGAAGAGGTCAGTCCATAATGAAGTCACCGAGCAGTTTGACTGTTCTGGAACAAATCAGCGAAGGAGAATGGGCAAGCGTTCCTCTCTCTAGATGTGCAGTTCAGAAGTTGATAGAGTATCCAAACAGGCCCAAGGTTGTAATACAAGCAAAACATCTTTCTACTAACCTTACCTTATGCAAGGCACCTGAAATTTTTAGTTTAAAAAAGGTTGTAAATATATAATTTTATTTGTTGTGTGTTTTGGCTGTAGGCCAAGGAAAGTTAACATGTTTGAAAAGGGCTGCTTTCTTTATACATACACCTGCTGTCTGTATCTTGCTGGGAAATTACCATAATGTTATGTTAAAGCAAAGTCAATTATAATGTGAATTTATAGATTAAATGTAATACATTTTATGTAGAATTGGGCACTTATTTATTTTGGTACTCAAAGTGATTTTGTAAATGGGTACTGCTCGTTTTCCAGTCAATACTTAATCTTGTATAAGCACACATGGACATCGTCATGTTTAAAATAGACATCATGTAGCGGCCATTTGAAGGTATCTCAGCTCCTTAATGGGGGTATAATGCAATCATTTCCACATTAAACCACTGCAGCTGTTTTCATTTTTCAAATTAAACTAAATCTGTGACCCTTCAAATTAATTAATGCATTTATCATTACTGTTATATAACATAGAAGAATGAATATAATATGCAACACAATTATTTGATTTTCCTGCACAGGATTTGCCACATAAAAGGACAATATATTTATGACACAAATAATCAAGACCTTTATGGACATTAAATGCATTTACTGTAATTGCAAATGGCAGCACACAATAGATAATGAAGGCTTTGTCCTGTTGAAGTTACATCCTAACATATTGTGATGATTCACCAGGATTTCATTACCTTATAGTGTCACTTTATTAATTAAAGAGAATACATTTGGATATACAACTTGATTCATAACGCCTTATTTAATTTCCTGATGTATTGCCATGTCTAAGTGACACGTCTGATGGGAGAGGATGGTGTCATTTATTCACACATTTTCAACGCTTCATTTGCAGAACTGAATATATGATAACCATCACCCAATACAACATTACTTCACATTACATCAAATTACTTTGCTTTTGTAGCCCAATTCTTAAAAAGGGCTTCTCAATAGGAGGCCCCATATTGAATGAAATATTAGTCCTTTAGCAACACTCAGAAGAATAGTTGAGGTGGATTGCTGCAATTAATCCCAGCGGCACATAATGCTGCGATCAATTACATCACAGTTTACACAGTACAATATGGCAGCCACCCAGCTATCTGTGTGGTTTCTAAGCTTCAGCTTTCCAGATAATCCTTGATAAGATTCCATTTTTGGCCGTGATAAATACAAGTATGTTTAAAAATCACTTGATTAACAAACATGAAAACATTGTTGTAACTATGTCCACTGTACAAATCCTCAGATACAATTTACGTTTGTGCTGAATTGTTAATATTCCAAAGAGACACAAAAGTCTATTGATTATCATATACTTTCTTCAATGCATCACAATCAGTAACTGACTCAAGATTAGGAACCATAGAACTGCTGACGTGCAGCTGCACCTGACCTTGGCATCCCTGAGTGACGCTCCTCCGATCCCCTCGGATCTCCATCTCGGTAGCTGTCTTGGATCACTGGGTTGTGACAGCTGCAGATGTTGAATCTTTCAGAGTAATAATGCCAATCTGAGGAAGTCCCAAGGCCGTTACACAAGTGAACCTGGAAGGCTTTTCATGTACATGCTTTGCTCCTCTGGCAGCCAGATGAAACGATTAGATGTTAAGAAATCAACAGTAAGTCCAAATACAAAATCAACTCTGTTCTCCTCACCACCCGAGCCAGAGTGCCTACTGTTATGTTACATGCCACACAGCATTCTGGGTTATGAATGCCACAAATCTCATCAGCTACCTCAAACGTAATATTGCATTTCGTGAGCTGGTCATAGGTCAATTTTGTGACTGCCTTTTTCATTTCTGGAGTCAGGCATCTACAAAGACAGCTCTGAGGTCTGAGGGGCCTATTCTCTACCCTAAATCCAGCCACTTTTGGTACACAGTAAATAAAAGCTTCATTTCGCATTAGCTCATGTTTACATTACATTACCACTCATGAATGATTTGTATCTATCAAATGTACAAATGGATGAAAAATAATTAAGAAACATATGGATGAATGATTTTTTTCAGTTTCAGGGGATTTAACTTCAATGGCTCAGTCTTAATACATTAAGGATAATATACTTCGAGCTGATAATAATTGCTAAGCTGTTGTTCCTGCTCAGTAACTCGAGCAGTCTAGAGTCAGAATCCCCTAAACAACTAATTACAGTATCCAAATGCATAAATGATAAATGTCTCTTCAAAATAATTTGCTTTTTTGTGTTATAATAGAAAAGCAAAACTCACTCTGAATGTGCAAAGATGTGCTTTTTATATTAATCATATTTGAAGGAATTAGATGCATTATTTTCTAATGGAAATAACGAAGCAACCTTAAACAACTGACATCTGTCCTTCTGATTAACCGTGAAAAGCTCACATATGGCGATGAGAGCAATGTGAGTATTTTTTCATACGACAAACTACCTTAGGCGCACAAGTCCAGAAGGTAGAATAATCAAGATCTCTCCCAATAAGGTCAACGACATTTACAGTTGACCCCCTTCCTTTGTTTTGCTTTTCAAGGTTACACAGATGCTGACAGTTCAAGAATACCGAGTTTTGGCAAAAAAAGAAGGGTAGATTTCTTTGCCTCAAATGAGTCCATGTCTTGTTGATTGAAGTTTATAGTGTAAGGTCAGGGGGCTCAGCTACTGGCTTGGTGCACCCAGTGGGGTCCAATAAATCAAAATGGGGCCATAAATTTTGGATGGCTACCTGTCCGTTTCATCCTCAGGAGTGCCAGAGCTCAAGGTCATTGCTTCTCTTGATCCCATCTGAGAGGGAGCTAGCAATAGGGATATAGCGACATCATCTTGGATATTGTGGGGTACGTTTCTTACTTCATTCATTGATTTAAAGTCTATTTGTCACAGAAAACAATTTCTTTACTGAACAGGCTAGATAGCGGCCTGAGGCCTTTAGTGTAATCCAAAGGAATGTCTTGAAACTACATACCTGAAAATCACTCAATATTATGGCTTCTAAGTACACAGCCTGGAATTAAGTATAAGGTGACAAATGGGCAGCCTTTACTTGAGGGCAGGTTAATGTTGCCGAATTTCTGCTGTTCTAACAAAACATAATCCAATCCAACTTGTGGCCCGATGCAAAAGTGCAGATTTCACAGAATGAAGACAGTGCAACATGGAGCTGCAGCATAAATTGATGAAAGTCTAGCTCCTTCCACCTCTCATGTTGTCAGAACTGCATTTCAGCCATACTGTAGTTACTGTAGTAGTGAGGAAATAAGTCTCTATAACAGTCAGTGCCTTGAGTTGGTACCATTGGCAGTTTACGCAAATTCAGATAGGAACATAATTTAAAATTTAACATTTTTTGCTACTACAATTTTACTTACCAGAAAAGGCAAAAGGCTGAATCCAAAAATCTATCTCAGATTTCTCTGCTGTAATAGGTCTACAGAAGTGAATTAGCTTGCTGATTTTCCTAAGTTAACAAGTATATCACTGAACAATAAAGCTACTAGAACAAGTTGCTAAGAAAGAGGACTTGCCCCCCCAATGGAAGACTTGTCCCCCCAGCTCAAATAATAAATTAATCTCTTGTGGTGACTCAGGGTGGTGTCCTCAACGTCGTAGCAAACTCACATGTGTACCATCAGAGTCAGTTACAGTATATTAACCAAATATACATACAGTACATACAAAAAAATTGACATGGTATATTCGCTTGTAAGAAACAAAGAACTAAAACAAAAACTCAAGCTAAACTAAACTAAACTAAAACAAAACTAAGACTAAAGGGACAAAAATTAAATATAGTGTGGAGTTGCAGTAGTTTAGAGTGCAGTTCAGGTGTTGAATAATATGACTGCTTGGGGGAAGAAGCTGCTCTTGTGTCTTGATGTGACGGTTCTGATGGACTCCAGCCGTCTCCCTCAGGGGAGAACTTTGAAGAGTTCATGGCAAGGTCGGCAATGATCTTGCCAGCTTTGCTCTACTTGCAGATGGCTAATTTTAACGCCTGTGATTCATTCTACATTTAGCAAGTCCCCTTTGAGATAACCTATTTTGAAGAATTCCATAGATGTACACTTCTATGAGATGTATGTCGGGACATAAAGATCACAAACTGCCAATAGCTAATATGCCAAAAAAAAGCGATATTTACAATATGTGCTGCCCTGTTTAATTAATTTGACCATTTCCCAGAATGCTTCCTCAATTAACCCAGATTATCCGCTTTTAAAAATGCTGACATACATCAGGTCACATGGTGGTCAGATGTGACCTACACGTATCACCAGAACTTACATTCAGTTGTGACAGTAAATAGACTGTATCAAAGCCTAGCAAATGCGTGCAGCTTGCCTACGACGTCCTCACGTTCACCCCGCACCGAACAGGAACAAATTAGATACATGTCACAAACATTACATTTTTAAAGCAGCATGTGCAGCATCCTATTTGTGAGCTGTGCTTCATTATTCACTAGGCAGTGAACTCTGCAGGACCTTCCACTGCACCGTGGATGCTGAGATCGACTAGATGAATAATTCACCGTTAACAGTTGGGGACCCATTTAGGTCGTCCCAGGGGTTGTGTTCAACTTAGGTGGGTCTAACGCCCATGCTCAGCCATTGGTGGCTGTTCATTTTCCTCCCGTGGCCTCATTCAAAACTCACGTGAAAAAAGCAATATTTCACTTGTGTAGCTTTGATGCTCCTCATAATGCACCAGTGAATATCGTGAAAGCAGCACTTCATTTTTTACATTAGTATATCCACAGTATGCACACGTTTTATTTGAGGCACACGGACAATTGTCCATTTACAGAATTATTATTGAAAATTCTATCGTATATTTTTATGAAACAAATCACTGGACTTTTAGCATCGCTAAAAGTAAATAGATAAATTTCTTAATGAGATCATCATCAGAAAATGCTTCCAGGCTCACACAAAGTGTGAAATACATCTGCTGATTATGATACATATAAGGCCTTTTAAAATTGCAATTATACCATGGTGCTATGGCATTAAGATCAAACAAATCAGTTTAGAGGAAATAAGCAAATTGAAATGGAAGGAGCGGTAAATTTGCGATGGGTATCAAAGGGAAAGGTCGACTTCTGTTCCACGCACAGCGTGTGCAAGAGTCTGATTTGCATTCCCACATGATAAGAAGAAGGTCATGTTTGTGGAATGAAAATGAGTTGAGCCTCATATCGTTTTTGCTCTTGGATAAAAAGCAGAGTTTGAACACTAAGGATTGATTTGGATGCCATCTCAAATCTGGCGCAGACATTACATCCAAATTGGACCCGAGGGGATGTGGCATAGCCTGATATAGATGAAGTAATCCTGCCTGATATACCCTTGTCTTATTGAAAGTGTAATGCCAAACCGGAAATATAGGTTCAGAATTCATGAGGAAAAAAATTAACATTCCTATTGAAAACACTGCAAAGAAGATAAGCAAATGCATCCACAAAATAGCAATGGAAAAAAATGTTAGGCTTCAGACATATAAATGCTTTAAAATCTTTTCAAGTGCCAACTATTTATATTCCCCAAATTACTCATTAAAAGTACATAATTGCACTAATGTGTTCACAGGGTGCAATCCGTACACAGGCATACATCAGAATGACATGTCATCAGTGAAACAGAAATTGGGGAGATTAACATAAAATTAACATTTCAATTTGGAGTAAATCACCTTATCAAGTATCTGCTTACATCTTGGAGACTAAAACTATTAATAAACATATCACCCTTCAATTCAGAGGCACTTCGGAAATTGTGAGTGAATGATGGTGTACAGCATATATAACATACATACATTATAAAGAGACTGATTTCAAAACATCTTTACAAAAAGCAAGAATTTTGCTGTACCATACAATTTGTTGCACATGCATATACCAGTTATATGTAATTTTCTGGTAAAATTTTGCAAAAATTAGAATGCATAAAAGTAAATTATGTTATTACCTGATTACTTAGACGAAAAATGTTCTTGTGTGTGATAAAGATTAAGTTTACAATTTGATGAGTGAAAGGGGTAGATATTAGAAAATAATCAGTTTAAGTTTCCTGTGAAGTATTGTTAAGCAGTTTTGTTAGCACCCATCCATCCAGCCATCCACCTTCTGCTTGGCTGAGAGAGAGTTGTAAAAGTCAGTTATCCACTTTATATAGGTAACAGAAAAACAAATAAATAGTGCATAATAGCTTTTTTGTTCGCAGTCTTAAAGTAGCTTCACATTTATTTTTGATGTTCTGCTGATTAAAAAATGGTTTCAGTCAAAAATTCACTTTGATGGAAATTGTTTAAAACGACATAGTACTCTGGATGTAATCAAAGAGTAGAGAATCAAAGGCTTGATGTATAATTCTATTCCAATTACAGAATCTCTTTGTGGTAACCCGACCAAAGATGTGTGAAAGAGGAATGACTAAAACCATTCATCGGGTGACTGAAGTCACCTTCGTTAAATACTTTCATATGAGGGGTGGAATCGTAATCCTTCAGGAAGTCACAGACCCAAGGCCCCCAAGGCTTCTACATGTCCACTGTAGAATTAATATTACAGTGTTTCTCGATATGTCTCAGAATAAATGAATATGTTACAGCCGCAAGTAAGCTGTTAGCTTCTATGCTACCAAGGCATAAAACCCATTCATCTTGTTGAGATACACATCTTTAGGGAAAAGGTAGCTCTTCGTGTATAACTGTTCACTTAGTCACAGTCAAAAAAGGAGGATAACTTTAGGATGACTGTTTAACACAGACGTGTATAGCTTCACAGATCATTTTACAGGAAATGAGTTTTATAGCTCATTAAGCCAAAAAGTAAAAGTAAATATCTGGATGTCATTCGTCTCAAATAGACAATGTCTTATTACTTTAGAAAGAAAGATTTTACTGTTTGTTTAGGGTACTTTTTTTTTTTTTTTTACATTTTTTGGATGCTACATTGATTTTTGAGTAAGACAAGGATTAGGCTTTATAAAACACAAAATTATGCTCCTGCAACAGTAGAGTGAAGAAATTTTGTATCTTTGGAATTTTAGTAGCAAACATTCATCACCTAATTTTATTATATCCGTCGCCACATACACCAATCAGTCAGAACATTAAAATCACCTGCCTAATATTGTGCAGGTCTCCCTTGTGCTGCCAAAACAGCTCTGGCCCATTGAGGCATGGACTCCACAAGACCTCTGAAGGTGTCCAGTGGTGTCTGGCACCAAGACATTAGCAGCAGATCCCTTAAGTCCTGAAAGTTGTGACTGGGACCTCCATGAATCAGACTTCTTTGTCCAGCAGTTTCCACAGATGCTCGATTGGACCACGATCTGGGAAATTTGGAGGCCAAACCAATACCTTGAACTCTTTTTCATGTTCCTTAAACCTATTCCTGAATAAGTTTTGCAAGTCTGGCAGAGCATATTATCCTGCTAGATGAGGCCACTGCCACGGGGAAATTCCGTGGCCATGAAGGTAGGTAGTATATGTAAAGTAACATCCAAGGTTCCAAGGTTTCTTCCGACTAGTGAGTTTTTCCCTGCCGTTGTTGCCTCTGTCGTGCTCTTTGGGGGCATTGGGCAGGGACAATATGAAGTGCTTTGAGACAATGTAATATTGTGAAATTGTCCTATATAAATAAATTTGAATTGAAGTGAATTGAATTAAACTCTTCACTTACCTAATATGTAATGGGACCCTTGAGTGTTGCCATTGTAACGATATAATCAGCGTTATTCACTTTACCTGTCAGTGGTTTTAATGTTACAGCTGATTGGTATATGCCACATAAGAATTCCATTTTATTTTATTGCCTTTTAAAACCATCTGATAACACTTTGCTGGCATGCTGACATGGAGAATGGCACCTTTGGAAGCAGTGACATTTGATGGTCATTTTGTAACGGGGCTTGTACTTCTGGTGTTTGACAATAGGCTACATGCTGGGCAGCTAACAAAGACATGAAACTCAGCTATACCAACCCCAGGTGCGGGAAGTCCAGTTATTTCTGCACTTTGCACATGTGCCAGTAGAAAGAGTAAAGCATAAATGTTTGTAATTAAAGAATGCCTAAACTATTTCTGGTAAGGCTTTACATGAACTGCACCTTCATGATGCATTCATTATGCATTCATAGAACATTCAGTGCACATTCATAATGAATTAATAACAAACTATACAATTATGTATAATGTTTGTTTTTCTTATTGATGTATATTACAGCTAATAAGGTATCTTTACATGCTGCTTATGAATGATCTATGAATGCATTATCAAGGCATTATGAAGGTGCAGTCATACAGAATTTAACAACTGTTAATGTAAGGAATGTGATAATATAATTATCCATAATTGTACGTGACCAGAAATGTGAATGTAAAGTTTAGCAAAAAAAGTTAATGGCATTTGAATAGATCCCTATACCCACAGGATTTTTACATTTCATCTTTTTGTAACAATATTGTACCAGCAGGCTAATTTTGGCAAGGTTAATCGATAACCATTTTATAGCTTGATCATATAAAAGTACAGGTTGCTACTTTCATGAGATATTTGTTAAAGAATAATTATTTTCTGTTGCTGTTTTATTATTATGTGTCAGTTATTATTATTTGTGTCTTATTTCATCTGTGTAAAAATCAGGCTTCGTTTTAAAAAATAATAAAAAAAAAATCAAGCATGAATGAAAACAAATTGATAACAATCAATGACATGAAACATTAGTTTGGATATATAGACAAATCTGTAAATGCTGACAGTCGTCTGTAGTGCAAAGAAGGCATGGCAGGCAGGAATGAAAGAAGATTCAGAGGAAAGTGCCCAGACAACAACAACAGAAATGAATTGCGTTTTAAGCAGTTAAATTTAGATTTAACTAATATTCATGAATATTTCAATGACATAAAAGGGTGTTACTATGTGTCACCAGAAAGGCAGTTGACCCCATCTGCACTGGTGGAGAAGCGTAATTGTCATCAAACAATATTTTGTTCCCAATGACGAAAACCTCAGCTGTTTCTTTTTAGTAATTCAGGGAACATTCACCGCAGCTGGGACACGGTTTGGCTTCAATACATCTACAACCACATGGGTAGATTGTTAACTTCCTAAGACACATGTGACACCCCACCCTTTGTCTACTGGAGACCAAATTGCCTGCATCAAATTTATCACACTAAAGGTCATACACAGGAGCTTCACGCAATCTACCGTATAATCTTCATATATAAACTTAAGACACTTTTTATACCTCATCCGCAATTGAAACTGCTTTGTGTCACTGTGTTGTTAAACCACTATGTATAGATTATATGTTTTCAAACGTCTTTTGTATTCTGCCTCTGTATGCTTACTAAATTGTTGTAAGTAAAAGCCCACCGAATGATAAACATAATGAAGATGTCATACTGTAATTGCAATTTTTTAATAAGCGGTTTTAACTGAATGCTAGCAAATCTCTGTAAATGTTCTTCTTGCCGACTTACAAGTGTTCAGCTTATCTGAGAGCTTGGATAGTGTATATGCATACGTCTTTTAAAAAGGAATGGAAACATGAAGGGCTTGCAGAAAATATTAGCAAATTCAACAGCTTTAAGTTATTTCCATTTTGAAAGGGATTACCAGAATCTGCTGATTTACTTATTGCCGTCGTATTTAGGTTTGCTGAGTGCAGTGCATTCACTTCTGAAAAACTCTCCGAAAATCAGTAGGAATCACATACCACTAACCGTAAAAAAAAAAACTGATAAGACTTACACTTTTATGCCCGATATTACACTTCGGAAATGCACACTATATTCCCTGGTCATTGCAAATCAGTGAAGTACTGAAGGAATAGATTTTCTTGCTGATACTTACAGTATTGTTACATCATTTACATACCATTGTTGCAACATAAAATTGTCTGAGAAGCCGTTCTTTTTTTTTCATTCTCTCCAAAGGAGCTTGACAACCTTGGGCTCAGGCACTCTTGAGGGTTTTTTATGATTAAAACTTTTGAAGCAAATCACCAAGTGATTGACTATGGTGCATTTAATTATATTTGATGTATGAGTGTTGCATTTGTGCTAGATAGGCAGCTGGAAGAAGGATGGATGATAGATCGATAGACATATATTTTTAGCATATACTGTATATGTTAAATATATACTGTATTTCATAAGGATACATAGTATACAAAACACTGACTTTTAATATTTTAAAAATGCATATTGAGTGACATATTTTTATGGTTTGAGCTATTCCTGACATCTGTATTCTAGCACAGTTATTAAGTCAAACCAACCAAGTGATGGTGTCGAAATCCTCATACTGTCAAATGAAATGGCCCTCTGAGCATGTAATGAAATTACTGCTGGTCTGTTGTGCCCCAGATAAAACCATCTGAAGCCGCTGCATTAACCAGTACAAAAGACGCAGCCACACGGTCGAAATTGCTGGGTGCATATGGAAAGGAGCCCGTATAAAAACAGCCAACCCTCCCGTCTGCACTCCCACCTGGGACATGAGACACCCAGAAGACAACGGGTTGTTCTACTCATTGTGTGTGTTCCAAATTTACCTTTTCCTTCAGTTCTTAAGCTGGCTTCAAAATCTGCTTTATCCAACAAGTCAGAACCAATAGTTCCAATGACAGCTCTTTAGGCTTTAAGAATTTTGATGTTGCCCGCACCTCGGAACAGACTGACACGGAGGATTCCTTGGGAATGGAAAATTTTTTAAGGGTATGAATGAATAACGATGAATAAAAAAATTGCATTTTGCACACGCACCAGCATTTTCAATAATGGTACGATTACGCTTTCTGGAACGCGCAGATCTTCACCTTATCTAATGGATCACAGACAGCAGCATGGTGAATACAATTAGCTGGTATATGCCAGTTATAATCCGTCCCAGATTCGGTCCATCCGGTGTTACAGCTTCAATTAATTCTACAAAAAGGCAGCCAGCATTTTGAGAAGTGTGTTATAAATATCCTGTGTCAAAAATTCATTCAAACCTTGGTAGCTTCCAGTCGGGCAAAATTAATGACAATAATTTCAAGTAAAGCTCAGTTCTGCACTAAAATCTGCGCTACATCTATCAAGTGCTGAAGTATGAAATATAAAACAAAAAAAATAGCCTTTTCCGAAAAACCCATTACATAAAACTGTCCAAATACTGAACTTCTTGCTGTGATTTTTAACGGCCTCTCATTGCCTCATTGTCTTTGCACACACAACACACTTTTTATGGTAACAGGAAAGGTATCTCCTGTGTAAGGGGCACATTTCTGAAGAAAAGGTTAAAGGGATGAGGGCAAGATAATGCAGGAAATTAATCTATGGAAATCTGGAGGTATGCACTTCCATTAAATAAATCCAGTGCTGCATATAAACTGAATATTTAAAATGAAGAGATTAAAATGAACTAAGGGCAGGTTTTTATTTTACATTTTTGTATTTATGTGATGATTATTGTAATCCGTGCATTCATCCATGTATCCTCAAACCACTTATACACATACATGCATGCATATACTACTGGCAATTTAGCAATGATAATTAGCCTATCGACTTCTTTTCAATGTTTGGATAATGATAATGAATATGTGAACTAGAAACTCGAAAAAACGTTACTATACCCTATGAACTTTGCTGCAAAGTTCTGCTTTAATTATTTGTTCCATATTAGTGCTGTATCATTAATTCAAAGATGAGCTGCAAGCACCTGAGAAAAGCTCCTTCTGCAATGTAATTGGCCCACAGAGAATAATGATGGCTTCCCCTGGCCTCCCTCTGGAGACAACTGACCAATCAGAGAGCCTCTGCCGCAAGCAACGTGTTGAAGTGTAGACAGCACTTTATCTCTCCCTTTCAGCTTCATTGGCCCCAATTACTGCAGCTAGGGATATTCCATAGATTGCTAGTTTAAGCTGCTCTGTTGCATTGCCCTTTCTTGGTGAGGAAAAGATGGCTTCACCAAAAGTGGGGAAAAGCTGAATGATATTTTACATGGAGCTTGGATTCATAATAAACCAACACAGGGCCAATGGGTATTGTTGAAGATTTTCCTGTCAGCTAGATCATCTTTCCCACTGTTTATTGCAGTTGGTTATTGCTAATAACATTAAATGTTTCATAATGTTTAAATAGGGGTGGAGACTTCAGGTTCGGAGAGCACAAATCCAGACCATGATTTTGTTTCAGCCAACCAGTTGAGTACTCTGTGACTGTACCTCTTTATACTCAACTGGTTGGTTGAACCTCTGCTGCTAATGTCCTACTACTGTACATCCTCTTACATACTCAGAAGTCCATCGTTTTCATGCTACTGGAACTGAGGACATTGTTGAAATGCCATTCATTGCCATCAACTGCCATCAGAGATCAATCTAGAATGACAATTTACCAATGACTGTCACTGATCAATGGCATTGGCCTTAATCTCCTTTGTCTGCGAAAGGTACTGACTGATTACTGTGGATTGTAATGAGAGTAAGGAAACCGGAGGAGCTATCAGTCGCCTGATGGTTGAAAGATTTGATCGTGAGCAATGAAGATGAGGTGGCCTACAGCTGAAACGTCTCCTCTGCAAGGAGTTATGATTCCTGGGGCAAAATAAATCAGCATTCAAGGGGAATGTGCAAATGAAAGCTTGAATAACATCTTCAAACAGTGCAAAGTAGAGCAATTTGCAATCATATAAACATCTATAGTAAACTACATCATGTTTTTCTACCCAGAGTACAATTTTTAAGAATGACTGGACTTTCCAAATATTATCATGCAAAGTCTTAAACAGATTTCTATGTTGCTGCTTTGCTTTGACATTAAGTTTTAGCAAGGTCTTTCTCAGGGAACATCCATTGATCTCTACTAATATTAATCTGGCTGTAGAGTAGAATATATGAGGAGTATCCATATAAAGTGTATAAAAGATGAATATGGCTTGCGGGCACCAGCAATGCCAAATTATTTCTCATACCTAGCAACCATTCGGATGGCTGCTGAACAAAGCCCCTGCTAATCCGTCAAATCCCTTCCCACCATCAGACCAAATGGCTGTGTAAGAATTGCTCAAACAAAATATTTGCTAAGGCCATCAAGCTGAGAAAGTCAGATCAGCACATTTTCGATGTTTTTGTGCAAGCCGTGCCAGTGGACACAGGGGCCTTTGGATGGCTATGCCATATGTGTTCAGCGATAACCGCAAACAAAACAAAAGTTGGAGACAATTCACCACAGCCTTTCTTGAGCATTGGGATTATGGACTGAGAAAGCAGTGCTTTTTTAGGAAATCATGCTTTATTTTACACCCGCACACGTACGTTGGAATGCATCTTTAATATACCCCATTTTTCTCCTTTGAGACATAAATACAACTGAGAGAGAAGTTTTGGGTCTGAGCAAAGGGTCAAACCATTTATCTAGTGGCCAAGGAGATGTGATTATTCTGCCATGTCCAGGACTTGATCCAGCGACCTTCTGCTCACAGGCACAGAGGCCCTTTACATCCAAGTTTTTGAACTGTTAGACAAGACAGTCAACATCAGCCCCTGTGATTTATACAGAGGTGAGGATTAAGTATCCATTTCCAGTTCTGAAAAATATTGTGGCCTTCTGTACTGCATTCGGATGTGAGTGGAAATGGTATTCTGTAATCGACATCTTCAGAAGGTGTTTGATCCTTCCAGGAAGACGTCTCCAAACTGTCTCCAAAAACATTTTTTTTCCTAGGAGTAAATATTGCAATAGCTATGAGTATTTCGAAATTTGTTTTGCGTTTCTTTCTCTTTTATTGACAAATAGTGGGGTTAGCCATAGAGTTTTATATCACGCCATACTGGTTTGGCTGCGTTATGGGGATGATCAGTAAAGGGTCAGCTTTGGCTGTCGAAAACTGTGTACAATATATGAATTATAAATATTAAATGCTGAATTTGCTTAACCTTTAGGCATGAAGCCAATAAACATAACGTTTCCACCAGCAGAGATATCAGCATCTGTTTAAATCAGATTTACAATGCTGACTGTAGTATTACTTACATCATTTGCTAGCTTTCTAAAAATGAGATGCTAGTGTTTATCATCAGAGCCTAATGATTTAAACAGTATATTTTGTTCAGGTTTAACTTCGAGGTAGAAAAACAGAAGTTTAGACTCATTTATGAAACAAAATCTTCTGATTTGCAAAGATTGAGGAATGCTGTCCTTTTAGGTACCACAGATATGCTGACAAACTGTACGGCATTTTTAACGCTGAAACATTGCTTTGCATACATGTGGCTACTCAGATACAAATAAAAGCAGATTTTTGTCTAAATAGTTGAGAATGTTGTTACGAGTTACGAGGTTTCAATTCACAATGGCAGAGCCCTAGAATCATACATGGTACATGGTGTGACAGATCACTGCGGACAAGGTTATATAAGAGAGACTGAACAGACATCACTGCTGAAGCTGTAATGCAGGGCTGAGTCATAACAGCCCTTTCCAGTGCACTGACTTGTTTAAACATGGGAAGCCATAAGGTAAGTTCACGATCTCATCAAGACCATAGAGCTGTGCTCCATCCTCTTGCCTACCTGCAGACTAAACAAAAAGGTTTTTAAGGCACATTTTACTGCCAGCTCTGGGGAAGATAGCTTAAAACGTATGCAATTTTCTCGGTTTGAAACAGAATATAGGCGGGCTGAGCTAAGTGTAAGTAAAATAATGCATTAACGGCTACACAATCTGCAAAAAGATACTATGTATCAGCACACAATAATTTTGTTTAACGTTTGCAATTAATAAATAAATCCATAAATAAATATCATGAAAGCAAGTAAAATAAAAAACATTATATCTATAAACAATATAAACCTGGCTGTAACGCAGTATCGATATACAGTCATCTTCCAAGCTTATTCGATACAGGTCTTCAGTAACAGAAACACTCTATTGCATGTAGTATTTTATATACAATATAGGAGTGAAAAGAATACAAATGACTTCAAGGAAGTTTTTTTTTTTTTTAATAAATACACACACAAGTGTACGTGCTCTGTGACGGACTAGCACATCATCCAAAGTTTACCCAATTTTTATTATCATTGATTGCTTGCGTAGGAGACAGTATCTCTACCGAATGATTAGCTTTTGTAAAGAATAAAGCATTTTTCATGAACTTTTACTTGAACGGTATTTTGGGTGAATGATCTGAATGTGTATCAGACAGCTGGTGTTGTGAAGCATGGGCAGTCACCAGATCTATGGCAACTGACACATTTCGATGGCAAAACATCGGGAAACATACAGTACAACCACGTGAAAGTAATACAGATTGTTTTAAATGGCCGTCATATTGTTCTTTTTGAGTCTTTATCAATAAAATGAATGTGATGTCAGGCATCCCACCGTTCCCGAACGTTCCGGGAGTCTCTCACAAATTGACGGCGGCTCTCTGACACCTGCAATTGATGCGCAACGTCCCGTAAATCTGACATTCCGTTATGAAGCAGCGGTAAAATTACCTGGCAAGAAGTTTTACTGCCTGAACCAGATCCCACCCCCCGGTCGGTCAATTTTATTGCCGACACCCCAGCCCCCCCCCGCCACCGCTAGGCTTCCCCATTGTCTCTCACCCGCCACTCTTAAATCATTCTACCTAATGTGGGACGTCTGCAGCGTGCACATGTTAACTGGCACTCCATTCAGGGTGTTCCTCTGGATTGTCATGCATTACTGTGTCCAGAGTTTTCTCTTAACACAATCGCCTTTTTAATGAGTGAGGTCACAGAAAAATGGCCACGCTCAATCAAGACAGTAGGAAGGCTGCAGGTGCTAAAAAATAATAGTTCAGTGCAACAGGGGTGTGCAGAGAGGAATCACTGAACACACAGCTTGTCAAGCCTTGAGGGGATGATTGTACTTCATTTTATCATTTGCACATGTATAGATAAAATGTAATTCATTCATTTTCACATATCCCACCTTCATTTCCTGTGAGACACTGGTGAGAGTGAAACTTGGGGTCAGAGCCCAGGGTCACCTGGAGCTCCTCCACTCTATAACAAGGGCCATACCTGCTTTTTTTGGATAAGTAAATAAATATAAATAAGTAAACAAGCAAGTTTATTTATACACTGTTGCATTGACTTGTGTTCACATTTGGGACCAGAACCACCGGATGCAAGTCAGTTTGAGCATCTCGATATTGTAGCTGCCCGTCACCTATGCATCACTGTACGCATGCCGTATTACAAGTTAGACATGGACAGTGGGTCATTATACAGCTGGCATCGCCATCCATTCTACTGCACCTTGTTACACTAAGCGATATACTTGCTAATCAGAGGTGGAGATTTCAGGTCCAGAGAGCACAAATCCAGACCATGATTTTATTTCAACCAAGCAGTTCAGTATAAAGAGGTACACTCACAGTGTACTCAATTGGTTGGTTGAAACAAAATCTTGGTCTGGATTTGTACTGTCTGGACCTGAAATCTCCACCTCTGCTGCTGATGTCCTACTACATCCTCTTACAGGTATCACTTGATCAGAGTATATTATTTATTATGGACCTCGGGCGTACATGCTCAGAAGGGACTCAATCAGGTGTTAACATTATATTAGCTAGTCAATTCATTCAGCTAGCTAAGTTAGCTAACTAGTTCATTCAGCGTTCAGCTGGTTTGCTGGCATGTGCAAAGAGCAGCTGCACACACCCCTTGAATCAGGTTGCCAGGTTGCAGTGATGAATGGGCTGGAATTCTATGCAGTGTGTGGATTGTACGTGTGTCTAGATTGTTTCGTAGTATATGTCAGACAAACGTACGAGACTTATGGATCTGTGTGTGACGGTAATTCGTAACGAAATTTGAGGGATACAAATTTTATCACTAAAAAATAAATTAAATTTGAGGACCATGCAAGTTACATGAGTTTCCTAAGAGAAACAACAAAACAGGAGGGTGCTGGGAGAAGGCCTTGGAAGAGAAGAGAAGCCTGGGGAGAAAGGGATTGCTGGCAGGCATGCAAAAGAGCCCTAACCTGCAGTGCCACACAGAACCCCAGGGCTCTACAGAGGGGTACTTCCCTGATACTACAGAGGGGTACCTAATAAAGTGAGTATTTGATGTTTATTTGTACAAACAAAAATGAAAATTATTCAAGGATGTAGTACAGAATAGCCACTGTGTTGCCTGATCCTCCATACACTATGATTGATGCATCCTTCATTGTGAAGTCACAATGTCATGTTTTGGTATTGTAGGTGCTGCCTCGTATCTCTCCCTCTTGTGACAGAAGCCAGCACGTGTAGCACTAATTGCTAATGAAACTTCCCAGGTACCACATCCTTGCTTTTGTGTATCACCTCCATGGTCTGAATTTAAATTACCAATAAAAAAACGGAGACAGACTGTTGACAGGTAACGGTGGTGCTGAATGAGGAATGCAGAGTCCTTCTCCCAGCCTAATGAGCAGGTCACCCCAGAGTCGCTACCTAGCTTTCATGCCGGGTCTCTGTGCTGAATGAAATATAGATCCTGAAAGGCTGATTCTCTGCTGTCATAAGACAACAAACTTAGCTATTCTCTGTCTTCCCAGTTTAAAGCAAGAACCATATAAATTTTAATACCTTGTATTACAACTTGTGATAAATATATGTGTGACTAGCAGATGAGTTATTTTATGAGCGCTTCTGTGTACCAACCTCTGAGATGGCACATCACAAACGATTTTCCTCCAGCTGCACTGGTCTCACGTTATTTATGGTGATGATGCAGAGAGAAAACTAACACTTGCATTTCTCTGATGCCGTACCTTCCTGTCCTCTCAAAGCTGTGCAGCCTTAGGGCAGCCAGAAAGGCCTGTTTACACTCAGGAAAAGCAAAGACAGCTCGACTCCACCACGCCAGCATATCTTGGCGTAAGCAAACAGCGCTGGCCATCAGACTAGCAGACACCAGGTACGGTAAATATGCTCGTGTCTGTCTCGCTAGCCATTTACCCCATAGTCTTCCAGGAAGCCAGTTGGCCGCGTTGAGTTGCTGGTTCTGTGGTCATCACCGAAATTGACAGAGGAGATGGCTTCCCTATGTGGCGTGCAGGTAGCGAGCTTTGACAGACCCCTAATCAAGCGCCTGTGAATGATTGGTATCTCAGGGCAACACAGTGCCTTGGGCTTCTCACGTGTTTTTTTGGTGGACTTCGGTCACTTAAAGGGTTATAAAATGTCATTTCACTGCTGCTGATTAAAGATGCCCTTAATGCAGTAGAATGGCAGTATATACGTGTGTGTGTGTGTGTGTGTGTGTGTGTGTAAGTGTATGTGTATATAAGAACAGAAATGTTCTCACAATTCGCCACTTCAAGGAACCGTCTTCAGAACCCCAACAATGTGAGGAGTCCTGTTCATATCTTGAGTGCAGTAGCATGTGGATTAAGAGATCAAATGAAGGCACAGCAGTGCTTTTCTCCTGCAGACAGAGAGTCAACGTGTGAAAATGCGAAAAACATCCTCGAGCCCTTAGAAATGCTAATGCTGGTGCCGTATTGGAGATTCATAGACCTGCTTGGGAGTAATTGTATGTTATTAATTAGCATAGATAACACTGGGGGACACATCTGGTGGCCGGAGGCGCCTCACATTAACTACAGGAAGTAGCTTTTTTGTAAAGCTGCCCCAAAGCACTTTTGAACCCTTAGATTTCATTTTTGAAATCTGCTGACAGCTCTCCTGCATGAAATCAGATGGGCTGAGTATAATCACCAAATGAGCACTTTATTTTAGCACACCATCAACCCAGGCAGAAGATTTACGCACGGGCGTGTGTGTGTGTGTGTGTGTGTGTGTGTGTGTGGGTTTACATAGATCACGTTTGAGGACCACATTGTCCCCAAAGTGTAGTAAAACCTGGCATTTCCCTACGTTTTCCCTATCTTTTGAGGTCCCCATTTGGATAACCTCAGTTTTATAAATGTCTGTGAATGCAATCAAAAAAGTAAAAATGCCAAAAGTCTTGTATTTGGGTTGGTTACTTATGGTTAAGGTTAGGGATGGTAGAGGTTAAGGGTGTCGTGATTGGAATTAGGGTTTTTCCTATAGAAATGAATGGACAGTCCCCATTTAGATAAGAAGACCAACTTGTGTGTCTGTGTGTGTGTGTGTGTGTGTGTGTTTTACTAAAACGATGCCTACCAGTTAATAAATTGTTCTGTGAAACATGGACCAATTGCTTGTTATTTTACACCTTTGGTTCTAAAATCATTACAAATTGAGTTTGCCCACACAGATAAAACACAAATCTTGTGCCCTTGGAGAGACCCATAAATGTCATTCTAGCACTGAAGTCCCTTTACTGGATTCTAGCTTTAACTGTTCCTTGGTTGTGCATCAGGTCCTGACAAAGATGAACTACCCCTGAATGAGGGTTTAATATTGCCTGTTTTATGGTGCGATGTTGGTTTTCCTTAGCATAAAAATGGTCAGGTTTATGTCAAATACACAGCTTTTGTTGTGCCATTATCGTTACCCAGTACCCAGACAGAGAGGTATAGGGATTTTTATGATAGCTCTAAAATGCAAACAATATTCAAAATACATTGACTAAAATTGTGATTCTTATTCTGTTTGTTGTCGTAACATTTGCTAGCATTTATCCACGGCAAAATCAATCAGAAGGTCAAGTTCGTACTGAAGGGGTTGACCGATATAGCAGAAGGCACGATAGACAGTGATATATCAGCATTGCAATGCTTTAGCAAATATGGAAGCCACGGCACCAGCACTGCCTCCTGTTTGCGATCCCAATCGTGCGGACATGTGAGCGTAAGGGTCTTGATGAGGCTTGATGTGTCCTGTAGAAAGCAAAGCACTGAATGGGGTTCTTGTGATCTGCTCACACAAAGACCTCAGTGAGTCACACTCAACAGGAAGTGGGCTGAATGTGAGAGACCAAAATTGCAACATGAGTTTATTAAACATTTACAAAATCAGTACTGTATATTAGCGTTACTGTGGGTTGTGCTGAATAGAGTTAATGAGAGGCAAAATGCTTTTAAAAAAGCCTAATATAGCCTATTTCCCTTTGTCAAAAACACTGCTGATTTGGTGATGTGACACTTAATCCAGACAGTAGCATATCAGCTTTGTTTGTACACATTTTTTTAGAATACAGATATACTGCATGGGAGGACAAGATCTATAATGATCTTGTGAATAAATATTTGGCTTTGCATGGTAGTTGACATTGTGTAATGTTTGCGAGGATAAAGAGTTAATGATTTAAGCATATTGTTCTGTTTTCATTGGCCATAAGAAATAATGATTCAAATCTCACTGGAGTTCTGTTTGATAAGGAGTGGACCAGTGTGAAATTGTTTGGGTTTGAGTCAGTTTTTAACCAGTTATTCGACAATGGTGAGGTTATGTAGATTGATGTAATGTTATAATTCATCTGTGTTTTTAGCAACAGTGTTTTCAGCCACTTTCTTTCTTTGGATAAGTTCTGACTTGCTATAGCCTTATGGTATCTCTGTTACCAATGGCCAGATAAGGCAAAGTTGAAATGTGCAGCAGGTATTCTTTGCTTATTAACTACGATGAACTGCTGCAGTTGAATTTAAAAATTTTATTTCCATCTGACGATTACAACCACTGTTCTTTCTTCCCTTCCACTTTCCATTTCTCCTTTTAATTGCATGTGCTATATATATATATATATATATATATATATATATATATATATATATATATATATAAATGTCTGAAATGCCTATGTGCCACCAAAAACTTCATAGAAAATTGCATTTGGCATATTTGCCAATATTCCTTAGCAATGGGAGCTTGTAAATAATACAATTTACTTATTAATTATTAGAGCAAGGCTGCCGAGATTCAATATTTTCTGATAAGTTAAAAGTTAGGAAAAAGACATGTATTTTTTGACAGTGTTTTCATGGACAGCATGCCAGCTCCGCACAGCTGGGAACGTGAATCACTGTCATTAACAGACAGCACTGTCATCGCATTAATGCTGCTGCGGCCATATTTACAAACTCAACCGGCGCCGTGCAGCCGCTGAAGGATAATACATTTAAGCAGCAAGGATTCTTCACTGTCAAGCCCATTAGTGCGAGTTCTGGAGTTACCTTCACGCCTTTTCTAACCCAAGTCACTGCGGGACGCCACATCTTTCTCAGTAGGCAGCTCAAAATACATTCTTCAGCCCACTTACTTTCTAAGCAATAATCGCCAATAAAGACTGTAACAAAATAAAAAGGTAACAAATGAGCAGGGAGATTTATGTTATGGTGAGATGAACACACACACAGAAAACCACAGTTAATTAACTCTAACTCAATAAACTTTTACTGCACTTATTAGTGTGAGCATGACTTTACTGGTATAAAAATTCATCAGGATATGGTCTGAGTGAGTCCTACACAGTCATAAGAGTGCAGAATTAGCAGCTGTCGTTTTGGGGTGGATCCGTTTGGTCGGCTCCCGTCGGCTGAAGCCAGCAGTTTGCTCCAGTCTCCTAAGATGGTACGTGTGTGTAAACACAGCTCTCTTATGGGAGGGAAGCCTGAAAAAAGTCTGGTGCCTCATTCCTGTGCACAGGAACTGAAGCTGATTTCACTCATTGACGGTGACAATACAAAAATACAAAAATGGACTAAATTGTTGTGATGCCTGAACAAAGGTAATGGGAACAGGTGAGGCTATAAAGCAAACGAGCAACAGCTAGAAGCAAACACAATCTCAGGGGATAAAAACAGGATAGAGGCTAAGCACAGGCAACACGAGGTTACAAAATGAATGACAGGACTGGGGAACACAGGACTGGGAACCACTTTTTTACAATACTGACAATGGAGCAAATGAGAGGCAGCTGGAGTGAGTAACACAAGGGCAGGAATGAGAGGTAAGACAAACAAGGAACAGGCGTGGCTTGTTGGGGGGACACTAGGGAGGAAACAGGAGGGTCAGGGAGGCAGGGCAGGACAAAAATAGTCTCTTACAGCTCTAGTCATTCTATTAATTAAAGTCTCTGAAAGTTAAGGTGGGGTAAATTTAAAGTATTTTTGCAGGCTATGTCATTGCTTCAGTGTGTGTGTGCATGCTTGTGTGTATGTGTGTTTGGGGGGGGGAGGTAGGGTCATGCTTGTGTGTATGTGTGTTTGGGGGGGGGGAGGTAGGGTCATACTTGTGTGTATGTGTGTCTGGGGGGGGGAGGGGGGTAGGGTGCATGGAAGCAACAGCACCAGCGCTGCCTCCTGTTGCCTCCACTGGTTACTTGTTTGGAACTATCAGCTTCTGTATTTCAGTTCTTTCTCAAATTTGATGATTTACATTTCACTTCATTGTCACTTGAAACAACAATGCATAGTGAGTAGGGCTAACAATACGAGTGGAAGCAAATACAGGTATTCACTATCCGGGATCATCCTCAAAATTAAAGTTTACATGTTGTTACATGTTTACATATTTTTAAGTTTATGTGGTACAGGGAATTATTTTAATGTATTATTTGTTTGGGGGCACTTTTATTTTCACGACTAAGCATATCATTTAGAGATGTAGGCAGTAAATAACTAAAACATACCAATTTTCCAGATGTTTGTCACTGTACAATAAGGAGACCATGCAGAACAGTGATGGAATTAGAACCCACAATGTTGGATGGTGAAATATACATTAAAAAGTATGGTTCAAGTTTGATATACTCCGATTGCCCGGCATGAAAATAATAAAACACACTTAATGTGCAACATTTTACTGTCTGCTATATATTAAAAAATGGGTATAAGATGCACATCAAAGCTTATATAAAAGTAGCAGACTTATACATAGATTGACACACATGCGTTATAGTTATTTCTTGCACAGTGATAAGATATTTGGTTTGTTTTTTTTCAATGTGTGCACATTTAAAGTAAGCGTTATGCCGGCATTGTCTGGTGGTTTCAAGTCATTTGTGTGACACTGTTTAACCATTTAATGTGGTTCATCTGGGCACATTGTGTCTGTGTAATGCAAGCAGTGAAGCAGACCCATCTTTCTCAGGTGGGAGGAATCATGGTGCCTGGCGGATGCATCCTTGCCTGGTGTCTGGCTTTGCGGTGATTGTTCATCTCATGCAGGCCGACGGGGTGTCAGTGGATAACATGCTCCTCGCTATTCTCAGCCTGTGGGACTCACGAACGACATGGGCTGCAGAACATGCCAAGAAAACTACAGCAGATCACGCCAGAGTACTGAAAGATGTCACAAACAGAATTACAACAAACACATGCAAAAGTACGGAAAAGGCAAAAAGGAGGGATGAAAGAAGAATATGGAAATAATAAGGAATGAATACAGAAAGATAAAGGAAAGAGAACACTGCAGAAAACAGAAGCAAACAGCCACGCAAATCATTGTGCCAACATGCAATTTATTTTATGTCCATTTCAAATCTGCAGCAGCTGTCTTTTATATCCTTTAAAACGAGCAACAGATGTATTGGCCTAATTCAAACAGCTTGCTTTGCTTTTATTAGGGATCCAACTGCCTGGCAGGTGGGGAATGACTGCAAAGTAGCATCACATTTTCTGGGTGCCATGTTTCCCTCATGATCACAGGGACGTCAGGCACAATCACAGCTCAGCAAGCCATCCCTGTCCTGAGCTCTGCAAATGCTTCTCCAAGAGTTACCCATGATGTCATCTTTTACCTCCACACTGAATGACTTGTATCCGGAAGTCCTCCGCTTTTGCACCTACTTTTGCACTATAAGAAACTGCTCAGGTTGATAAATGAACAGCAGCGGTAATCAGAGTAACTGCATGCTCTCTGTGTGTCTGGATCTGCACCGTGCGGCCAGTATGGATCAATCAACGCTAAAAGTACAAACTGTAGTTTCACATCTGGTTTCATATATATATATGTGTGTGTGTGTGTGTGTGTGTGTGAATATACAGCCGTAGACTCTCGCTAACTACAGTTTTCACTGCAACAGGGTCTTTTGCCAACTGGTCTTTGAAGAATTCACCAGTTACAGATAGAACACCCGAAGTAAAACACAGAAAGTAGCAGAAAACAGGTCAAAAGAAAAATTAATAATAATCAGAGTGGCGGGGAAAGATTACAAGCTGATTCTTCTGAATTAAAAAATTAGGAAATGTCATTATCTAATAACCCATCTTCTGCCTCAGGCCCTGTGATTCATGGGATTGGCTCCCAGCTCATGATGACACTAAAGTGGGTAAAGTGGTTATGAAAAATGGATGGATGGATGGATGGATATTGTAATGAACGAGTCCAAATATTCAAGTGCATACAGTAGCTAATTTTGTCAATACCAAAGTGTAATGTACATTACAGTGACTCCAATGGACAGTATAGGGTCAGGAAACAGGGCAGACAGATTCCAAACACAACAAAAGAACATGACTAAGGTCTTACAGAGCACAAATATAATACAAAGGTCTGAGAACACCAATAATATGTTTATGCCTCCTAATTATGAAACAAGCTGCCATATGTGTTTAGTATGCAATCAGGGAGTTGCCTTGTTTGGGGGCAACAGCAGGGAGTTCTGACTCCAGGCAGGTGTGACAGTTAATACCTAAAGGACAGCAGGATCCAAATGACAGCAAACACATATTTGTGCAAAAAAGGCTTTTGAGACTGGAAATTCCCTAAAAGCTGTGCCTTGAAAGAGAGGAAGTTGAGTAGCAGCCAGCCCCTGGCTGATGGGAGCGTGTGAAATGAGGCACAGAAGTACGACGGCCCCTAGATTCAGGCTCTGGCACCCAGGCACTGGGAATCCAGCTTTCATACACTGGTAATAGCTGCTGGTTAGGAGGGCGGTTAAGGGATTATCAAGTGCGGTAAATAAACCAGTGCCTACAGCATAATGTAACCCCTTAAATAATCACCTTTGAAATAAGAATAAGATTGACTTTTATATCAGTCCATACAGCCTTTTGTTTAAGCGAAATGTAAATATATACTGTGTATACAAAAATATATGAGAATAAATGTATTTATACTGCAAAATATGAAATTAGGCTCAATATACATATATGCATATACATATATGCGTGTGGGGCATTAAGGAGATAAAATTATTGTTTTTGCTTATTTGTTTTTATTTTTTATGCTACTTTAGGGCATCATTTATATTTTCATCCAAACACACTTCATTTGCAACAGAACGGAGCTGAACTGTCATTATCTGCAAAATTACCACCCACAGCCTGGCTGGCTTGTCAACTAAAATTCATTGCCTCCAAACCAACTGGGGAAAACATCTGAAGTGTCCAAAGAAGTGGGGCAGAAAGTTGATACAAGTCCTCCAGAATTGACTCGCAGGCACCCTATTGTTTTGAGGGGGGGGGGGGAGGATTTGTTATGACACCATTTTACAAGCTAAGAGGAACTCCACCCTAAAAATGCAGCTCTGCTATGAATTTTTGGACTCAAGCCTGCAGTCAAGCCAAATATTACATTTTCCAGAGGACCCAGTGTAGATGCAGAGATGCAGAGATGCAGATGTAGTTGCTCTAGGGCCTGGCTTATGTTACGCTCCCCCCCCTGCCCACCCCTGAGGGTCACTCAGCGTACAGGTAGCAGACCAGCTCCAGGTCATCAGGAAAAAAGTCTTTCTGCAAGATCCTCCACTCAGAAATCAAAGACACACCGGGAGATCTGAGCAGTGGATGGATGTCAGAAGATTATTCACTTCACTGCTATAAATCAGCACAAGCCAACTGAGGCATGTCCAGCAACATAATGCACCTATAATGATATTCTCACCTTGGCCATTCTTTATATGTGACGGTAATAGTCTCCCTTACTGCAAACCCAAAGCTTGTCAGCCTGCTTCATCACTCCCCTATTACCATATTATTAATGTAATGCATTATGTCATTCGGATTTAGCTTTATACGGTCTTATATATACACAGCCTGCATTGCACTGAATGGAAAAAAGACGGAGGACAGGGGGAACCAAAGAACAGAACTAAACTTAAAGTAAAAAAGTCATTTTCAAAATGAGCTAGATAGATCTTCTCCTTGCAGCAGACAAATGTTTTGATGGAACTGAGAGAAATCAATATGCCTTGATACTGGAATCTCAGAAAATGTCATTGCTCTTCTTCTAAAGGACTGTTCTTTTTCATGTTTTAAAGGACAATTATATTATTGTCCCCTGCGATCTCGCAGTGCATTGATGCTGTTGGTCTTCATGAGCAGGTCAGGGAAAAATACAATGACCAAACTTGAAAGCATCACAAACACAATAACTGTCTTCTATGTGACCTTTGACCAAAGGAATACATTTCCAAGGGTTAGCTAACCTCAATCAGCCGTGGCCTTTTTGTATTGTAGGTGACCATTTCATCATGCTCACATAAGATCAATATTGTTCGACAGCAATAAAAATGGTTTTGTTATTGGAAAAAGTGGGCCAGCTTCAAAATGTGCTTAATAAAAACACCAGCAAAAAACATATGGAAGGTTGGGGAAGGACAGAACTAAATCCACTTTTAATAGAAGAAAATAACAGCTACATTGCTTTCAATTTATTTTAAAAATACATTACCGGCATTTTTTTGGTCACCGCACAGGATTTTGTTACTATCATCTCCTGCGTTTCTTTCTGTATTACTCATAAAGTTTCCCAGAACTTACACATATTGTAAAACTAAAGTGATTTCTTACAATAGCGCCTTCTGCAGACGAGTACAGCAGTGTCCTTTTTACACGTACAATAATTGGATTCTTGACAAGTTCAAGATGGACTTCAATAGGCTTCTGAATCACTAAATATCTATTGCAGTCTGGATCCTTTCCCAGGCGGCAGAGGACACAAGGCAGTGAAACACTCGAGAAGCCAGTCATTCATGGGGCCCAAATATATGGACAATTCTCATATCTTCAGGGAAACACATGCAAACTCCCTACACCTGCAGTAAGGGGGGTTCAAACCCCCAACACTGGAAGTCTAAAGGAACAGTGTTCCTCGCAGAGCCACCAGAAAACATGCATCAGCCTAGTCTAACTGCCATCTTTAACCTGTATTATTTACAGTTACACTGCATGCGCCTTTTCTTGCCATGGCTATTTACCAATTACATCAAGCCTTCAAGGCAATTTCTCAGTCCCTAAAATACAGGCTAAGTCCCTTCAGCAAACCCCAGTATTTACTGTAGCTTATCCTGGTTACGATCGCCGATGCAGCTGCCCAAGCTGCTCCCTGAAACTCCTTATATGTACAGTATATATGTCTTGTCACATTGCTCCTTGCATACAGACATTCTATAGTTACTCATCCCCACCTCTAAATTCGCCAGGCGTCTGGAAATGACAGCCGAGTTCACCTTCATGGCCAGCGCTGGGCTGTAATGAGGAGGCAGTGTCAGCACTGGCTGACCCGCACTGTAAATAACTACCTGACCTAGCAGGAGACTGGGCACAGCAGTCCTCTTGTTGGCCACTCACATTCACATACTTCTATATAAGCCATAGTGCACAAGGATAGCATGCTCAGTAGGGAATGGACAGTCAGCTGACCTTGGAGCCCTTCTCCTCTATCTCCTTCGGGTTTGTTACTGTTTTGGATCTAATTCAAGGCTTAAATTTTCAAAATGTACTTGTAATTCTGTCACTGCACACTGTGTTAGTTGCCCAGGGGAAATCCATCCGAGCAGGGCATTGTTATAGAAATGCATTAAATCCTCTGGCAATATAAATGCATTATTTTGTTGCTTAGCCAACATGCTTATCAAAAACAGATTACACTTTCACCCCCGTGTAGACCTGGACGTTTTACAGGAGAAATCACTCTACTTGGCTCAAGGGCACAGCAGAGAGAATCCTGGGACTTTATCCAACAATCTCCTGCGTTACCTAATTCATAATTAGGAAAATATCCAGAGTTGTGACACAAAATGGTATGACCTGGCCTGTGGAATTCTTACATGTTGTTGATGTCAAAGAGCTGTAAATGAATCCTTTCATTTATAGATGTGTTGCAGGTCTATTGCAGTTAAACCTGAAGGCAACAGGTTTTTTAGAAACAAATCTGAGGTTCATATCATAAGCACAGTTGTTAGATGACATTCCTGCAGTTTAGGGCAGTTTAGTGGCTCTTCCACTACTACACACATAAAATGCATAAATGTGTTGGTAAATCATTATCTATAGACATTTTCCAGTGGACAATCGAGAATCAAAAATCTATCAGTATAACTTTAGTTAAGGACAAAAAGGCTCAACATGATACTCTTTTGATGCAAACCCTGTTTAGGTTCTGTTTCCTGGTTGTATGACACATACTGTATATACAAAGGAATACCAAGAACGCAAAGACCGTACTTGTGGTCTTGGCAAGACCAGTCTTGCTAAATTGCCTTCCATGGATGGGCTTGGGGTGCAATGAATCATGGGATTGGTCTTGTTCGGTGAGAATGCAACCGATATATCCTTGATGCTTGGGGTGGAGCAAGACCAACATCTGGGGATTTTACCATCCTCCATACTTGTGTTCTTAGTATTGGAATTGCCCTTCGGCATTGGAAGATGACGTAAGATTGGTACACAAGAACATAAGTACGGTCAAGTATGCATATTGAGATTCACCCCTGGTTTCCTCTGGGTACTCCAGCATCTTTCTGCAGTCAAAATTAGCATCTCTGAAGTGCCCAGAGTGTGTGACTACAGTATGTCTTTGTATCCTACAATGGACTGGACATCCAGGGTGTGTTGCCAGTGAGAGTCTAAAGCCCCCTTCCCATGAGCCTGTTCAGGATAAGAGTTTGCAATGGATTGATAGATAATTAAAAATAACCTACATGAAGCCAGTCAAGGTGAGCGACTTCTGAAGTTTCAGGTTACGGCAGCAGGTGTATATATACCACGGCTTAGAAAACTGGGTTTGCTGTCTCATGCAGCCAGACTTGAGGTCAGTTTACTTCATTTCTCTCCTTCCCCCAGCCCCGTATCGGGGCCGTGCAGCTGTGCAACTCAGACATAACCATCAAACCCACTCAAGATGACAAAGCTACATTTGTCCCTCAAATAAACCTCTCCTGGTATTTTTAATGACCCACATCCGGATCTGAGATGAATGGGACCCGCACTGTTGAAGATGTATGCATGAGTCAGGTGCTCCATCTCTCACGCTGTTTTGCCGGAGGTAAACAAAGCCCTTTCCCAGTCCTGACTATAAAGCTGGCTTATCTGTGAGCTCTAGTAGTTAACTGCATTATATCTTCTGACTGGATAACAAGTAATAACACTATTGCGCTTGTACAAGATGGATGTCTGGCCCTCAGCAGTTGTGCTTCTCTAGCACCAGCAGATGCTTATTAAGACAGTCCTGTGGCTATCAGTACCTCCCAAAAGTGCAAGTGAGGCTTCTGGGAGTGAGTGTTTAGCTACCAGCCATAGATAGAATCTGATTGTACCTGTCAAGGTCACGCGTGTTCGGTTTTGCAGGTTGTCTAAGAAGCAAGCTCTGAACATAAGCTTACATTCATGCTTGGCACCCTTAGTTCTTCCCAGAAGAGAAATATTGCAGACTGGCTCATATTGTCACATTGTACAAAATCCATTGACTTGCAGTTGTAATTCTTAGCTACCGTTTTTGTTTCACTGATGTACGTAGTGTCAGGGTAGATTATGGCATCTGAAAATGTCCAAATGGGGACATCTAATCGACTGTGACAGATTGGGTATAAGGCACAGGGAATAGGGCCTGAGATGGCTTTTTTAATGGATACTAAATGTGGCTTCATTCAGCAAAATTTGCCAGAGGGGTGTCGAAGCCACAACACCATTCTCTAGAGCAAATGATGGGGGGGGGGAAGAAAAATCAAATGTGCACAAAATAAAGAGTAAAGGAAACAGATTGCATTAAAAAGCACTGCATAAGAAAGGCCAAAAGAAAAGGTGCGTACTGGATAAGAAAAAATGTCTACGGTAAAATCGATTCGGTAACACTTAACGGGGCACAAATATAGTATTATGCCATTACTTATGTATTAATTAACAAGAAACTAAGTCTTAGTTACATACTGGTCTCATGTTAATTCATCATTAATGAATCATGATGCATGTTTTATCTCAAGCAGTTAATATATTTGTTACTATATCTGTTAATATCGTAAACCTTTGTGAACTACTGAAGGAACTACTGAAGAAACAAGTGATGAATAACAAGTTAAATACTGATCTCATGTTTGTTCATGATGAACTTGTCTCAAGCAGTAACTATATTTGTTCATGATTCATACTACAGTAGTAACTGAGTTATTACTAAGTATTTGTGCCCCGTCAGGTGAAGTGTTTCCACACATTTAAATTCCAAAAAGGAACAATACCAAGACCATCTGAATATTGCGTTGAGATGGATTTTATGGAAGCGTTTGTCAAGAAACAGAATAAAGGAGTGGACTAAGGAAGACAGGCTATAAGTGTAAGTGTAAGTATAGAGTGGGTAAGCAGGTAAAGAAGTGCCGATGTACTGACCTGCAAAATCTGCCTATGTCATGGAGTCACACTGACTATTGTCTACATGTATGTGTAACACAGCAAGGAATAACTCATAGATTATCATGTATATGTGGAGATTCACAGATGTGGCAAAGAATTTCATTATATAGTGAGAATTCATCTGCTATTTGTTTCTTCTCAACTATGTCAACTGAGCCACCCATGTTGTCATGGTTTCTGGTGTTTGTAATAAAAATAATTAGGGTGATGATAATGTGCTGTGATGTAATGATATCCTGTCCTGCTCTTCTCAGGACGGCCCCCAGACTCACCATCGCTGCAGAAGAGGCATGGATGGAAAATAATGTAATAATTGTCCATGTAATAGAAAATGAATCTTGGTTATCCGGGTTTGCTTTGGTTAGGATTGCATTCTGATTTAATCTTATCATGGATAAAATCAAAGGAGACTTCCCTTTATCAGCAGAGAAGCCTTTGGAAATTCCGCCTGGACAGGAAACCTCAATGTAGTGCTTCATTTTACTGTGATTTTCCATTAAAATGTTTAAATATAAAGTTGTACAAGCTGTTTTGAGTCAAAATCCGTTTTGGGTAATATTTATTGCTTTTGCATAAATGTAATAGATTACAGGAAGGTAGTAGTAAGCTTTTATTATTATCATATTATTAAGTAGTCGCTCTAATTTGTAACATGGTCTGAATTATCAATTTTACTAGAGCTAAATAATTAGCAGCAGACTGCTTCTCAGAGCCTGTCAGCAACAGTCAATTAACAAAACTGACATTCTTTAGATAATTGATTTACTGATGCATCCCTTGCCTCAGAATCCCTTTTGCTGACAAGATGACAGGACTTCCTGTGTGACAAGTACCACTGAAATATCCAGATATATGAAGGTGAAACAACTATTGACGTTTCTACCACTGTCCTATTGGTTTAACCTATTTCTTGCGCTGTTTATCTGATTGTAAGATTTTGCAGTTGGGTGAATGCATGTCCTTACACGTAATATATTCTTTTGATAATCACACTGGAAGCTTTTTTGTATGCATGTATTTATTCTGTGTGTTTTAGCAGAGAAGAGGATGTTGGCAAAGTAGGATGATATTATGACCAATTCTGCCCATGCGCTACAGGGGGCGCTCTCCTGGAGCACATTTACACACCAGCTCATTCCACCCCAGTGAGCTAAATGCTACTGGGGATCATTGCTGCCTGCTGCCAGCAGACACCACAGCGCCTCCTCTCGACCGCCTCTCCCCACCCCAGCCGTAATACGACAGGAAGCCGCCCATCTGCGTAATAATACCCATCCGGTGCTATCTGCTGTCTGTGTTACCATCATCATCATTATTGTTTGTAAATATTTATTTATTCTGTAATACTACAGTATTCTCTTTTCAGGATGTTCTGTTTGTATACTGTGTCCTTTTAAAATTAGTACTATGTTTACCGTCTTTGCACTTTGTCTGTTTGGCACTATATGTATGTTTGTCTGTGCACCACATTCCTGCTGCTCTATGCACTAGGGATCAATAAAGTCATTCTTAATCTTAATATTTATTGTATTCATATTTATTTTATCACAGCACCTAATTGTAATTCAGTGGCAATGAGCAAAACCTGATGGATGGAATGAATGGATTGATTATCATCTGGAGCTATAGGCAGATTTGAAGTGCCTGGTTTATCACTGAAGAATAACCATTCACATGCCATAATGTTTTTTTGGCTGCTAGCAGATGTGATTACCCTATGATCCCATCAGTCAGAACAGGATGGCAGGTGTTTCACACTTCCATCTTCCACCCCCCCCCCCCCCCCCCACCTACTCGCTCATAGAGCGCATCACCCTATCCATGTGGGGCCCCTCTCTGCTCCCCCGCCCCCAGCACCCGCTATTCCTTTTGTCAGCTCCTCTGCCCCACCTCCTCTGGTCCACCCCATGGAGAGATGCGATCTCCCAGCTAACACGCCGCCCTGAATCCCGTCTACGGCGGCTCCCTGTGCCGCAAAAGGACGGGATAAATGATATGGAGCATTTCATTATCCATTCAGGCTCAGGCACCAGCCGTCCACCCCATTCCTGTTACACATAAAAGCGCAGAAAAGAAGGGAAATCAAGATCACATAAAAGACGATGGCGTGTCTCCGCCTTGCGGGCTGTTGGTACTTATTCATGATGAAATAGGGCATCTGGAGCTTGCTCAGGTTTCGTTTAAATGCAGATGTGCTCTCAGGTCAATATACGTTCCCTTTGCTAGTTGTGAATGCAGTTTGTGCCTGACTGTGCATTCATCATAGAGCCTATTTATGTTTAAACACCCAGTTTAATTATGTGAAGCATCATCCAGTGCCTCACGGACCTGATGCCAAATGATGTCATTGCTAACACTGATTTTAATGAACTTTTCATCCTTGTGAGCATGTTAGGGGAGCTGGGGGTTTTGATGACTGTCTTTTTAAATAGCTTGTATTGTTATTCTGAACTTTTTCCAGGGTAATGAATGCCAAAAGGCACACTGCTTGGGTGGAAACATTGCTCTGTTTGCCATACAGACCCAGACCTTGCCAGGCATTTACCCGATCTGTTCCAGGTTGTCAGTCATGAGCAAATAATTGTTAAATAGAGAAAATGACTCATTTAAAACCTACACAGATGAGCCAGGAAAGTACAAGAAACAATGAAGCGCAACCCATTGAAATTTTATACCATTTCAAGCATGTTTTACATATGTATGTGTATTAGGTTAAACGTTAAATTCTACCAACATCAAAATGTGAAACAGAAGGTGAAAGAAGGGGTGACCTCTCCTACGCATGGTCCTGCTCTGTGATGACAGATCCCATCTCCACCTGTGAAAAGTAAAAGCAAAGCCGCTGCCCTACTGTACTGCTCATCAGCAATGGGTCGGCGCAGCTTGATTCATGTCGAGAATTTCTTCTCGGCGAGAGCTCGGCTCATGGCTCCGAGGAGCGGAGAACAACAACAAAGGAAACTGCAAGCCCGGCGTCTCCGGAGCAGCCGCTCAGCCTTTGTCAGGTTCCACGCGTCTCACGTGCGATTTGAACGAAAGCAGATTGGGCAAAATGACGGAATCTACAACAGCTGGAACTCAAAATAACACAATAAATGAGCAACACAGAGGTGGACAATGGAAAAAAAACAGCCCCCAGTGTAAAGTGGGGGACTTCGAGGTCATGTAAAAAAGACACCGAGTCCTGGATACTGTCCCATGAAGTAGAAAGGTGCTGTCATTAATGTGAACCTGTTTCTGGGTATCTGGAGCAGTCTTTTAATTGAGCATCCGCCATGACAGCATGACAGCTTCAGCGTGTGTTTGAAGATACACGCTGGCAGCCTGACAAGGGAGGGGGGGGCTTTTAACATCTGGGGGTGTGGGTGGGGGGGGGGAGATGCAATTGGATCTGGCAGAGAGAGAGAGAGACAAAAAGAGGAAGCCGGTGACAGAGACGAGCCAATCGCTCCCTATACGTTTGCCACAGATATTCACCCCCGTCTCCACAAATTGCACCCCCCATCCCCCACTGCCATCCCACCATCTTTAGTTTGCTGTCTCATTTACACATCATTCCATGCAGGGCTGGAGAGAGAAAAAAAAAAACAGCATCAGGCAGAGTCTGTGTGCCCTTTGCCTAAATTTAATTAGGTTGCCTCTCTACGTTTGGGCCTGGATATGGGATGCTGATGGAGAACCAGATGGAGGAAGAGACAGACAGACAGATAGAGCAACGGAGGGAGAGGAGGTGACAAGGAGGCCCAGGAGATGCTGAGAGGCTCAGGCAGTTTTCATAAACACCATCCAAGCTGACAGTATATGGGCAGAAAATAGTGGATTTTTATTAATTTCCGCCGCAGATAATCACCTAGGAGGGCGAGAGTGGATTTCACACAGTCAGGCTGGCGGGACCCAGCTGGCTGCTGCTTCATTCCATCTGCGATTCGGTCTCCGAGAGATGCAGGAGCCAATGAGTGATCTCTGCACGCAGGAAGGAACCTGAAAGGCACCCACACACAAAGCAACACACAAACTGCATTGCATTCACGGCCCAAACTGTGCATGGTTTACATCATTAAAAGATCTGCCAAACTGAGCAGCCCTTGACTGAACCACAGGACCTCAGGGAGTGATGGACCTCAGAACCTTCAGGTTTTGTGGGGGCTCCCACCTCCTCAGCCACACTGACCGTATCAGCCTCCGCACCCAAGGTTTGTACGGTGTGGCTCAGCAGTTAGGCCTGTGACCAGTAAAATAGTCACATGTCCTTTGGGCCCTTGAGAAAGGTCCTAACCCCCCTCCCCCCTCAAAATACTCCTGGGGCACAGAATAAATGGCCTGTCCCTGCACTTGGACCCCAGGCTTCGCTATCGACTGTATGTACATGTATGGGGGTGTCCGTCTCAAAAGACAGCAGGAGAGGGATACAGCATTCCAATGCCCTTGTACTTGTGCACATGAAAATAAAGCACCATTTCATGCTCTGCTGCATTTCCACGCATTTCCAGCGGCAGTGAAGCCCCTTGTTGGTTCTCCGCCACTCATTTTTGGCGCTGACACTTTCCCATAGCTCTTCCCCAGCCTGTGACCGCAGATGCAGCCAGAGCACGGGCTGGGTAATGACACCTCGTCATGAGAGCCCATTGTTCCGTTTAACCTACATGTTTGCGAGGGCGCCCTGTCATTGTTACCGTTCTATTGATCTTATCTGTTTCCATTGAGACAGGCTAAGTGGGTCTAGAAGTGTATTTTGATTAAAACTGGAAAGCAGTGCGGAGTTTCGTAAACAGAGGTGTGGATTCTCCGCAAAGGGCAGCGCAGGATCACAGCAGGTAGCTTATAAATGCAATGGTTTATGAAAGAGTAGGATTCTGCAAAAATAGAAACCACAGTGCATTCTATACTTCCGTCAAGTGCATTGGTCTGAACTTTATTTACTTATCCTTTTTAGATAAAATATTCCTGCCAAGCTCACAGACAAAAAAACACCCATCCATCGATCTTCTGACCACTTAATCCACTTCTGATCCAGTAACAGGGTCACAGGATAACCAGGCAGTGTGGGGCATGAGGAAGGGGGGCATGCACACCGTGGGTATTTTAAAGACACCAATTCACATACCTGCATGTCTTTGGACTATAGGAAGAACCCAAAACGCCTGTAGGAAACCATCTCAGTGTGGGAAGAACAAGCCAACTCCACACTCAAGTGTGAGGGGCAATTTTAAATTGGCCCTCGGGGACAAATAAAGTTTTTTGGAATTGGAATGGATCCCTAGTGCATATAGTAAGTTTAAGAGCCAGTCTTCCTGGAGGTGTGAGATAACTAGCCACTGAGCCACCTAAGACAAAAACATTTGGTTCTGTATCCTCTCTCTCTCTCTCTCTCTACATATACAGTATATATATATATATATATATATACTGTATATATAGAGAGAGAGAGAGAGAGAGAGAGAGAGAGATTCAATGTTGTTTGATTTCCTGGGGGGGATTCTTGTTTTGAAACACGAAACAAGGGAGCAATGGACTTCTCCCAGATTGCCAAAAGGAGTGTGGAAAGGGCAGTCATGTGACCACCACCCAGCCCCTGACAGAGGTAATGCATTCCTAACAGCAAACTGTAACGCCCTTCCCTTCAGTTTGGCATCCTATGGGTGACAACAGAACATCCTTATTCTGTCCCATGCAGGTTCATGCAATACGGTCATTTTTGTTAAACAGCCATTGACTGGCCGCAGGATTCTAAGTGCTGTAAAAGTTCTCAATTAAAAGTACATAATTATGAAGTAACGGCCCGTCTCTATGGTGTTTGTGCTCTTGTTTAAAAGATGGTTATGAGTGGCAGCTCAGCATTTTGGTTATAGTCGGCTGTGAAGCATCCCTGACATGACTGGCATCTGTAGACAGTTGATATAATGAGAGGATGGAAATAAGAGAAGAGGAAAGTAAGTTACCAGAAGGTACCACACCGGGAAAACAAATCACACAGGAGCGGCATGGGGGTCAATAGCACAGAGAATCGAGCCGTCTCCTTCGTGCAGGGTGGGGGGGGGGGCTGTCAGTGAGCCGTGTGTGGGCGGGGTAAGCCTCCTCCAGACTACAGCTTCTTTGTCAGAAAGCACCAGTCACGATGGCTGATGGGAGACACATCTGAGGGAGGGGGGCAGCAGGGGGGATGGGGGGGGGGGGTGCTTCACTTCTCCATCCTAGACAAAGGCACACGTGACATCGTGGCAAGGCAGGCCTGCAGACATCGCCCCTCAACCCAAACACCCAGAAACAGGCCCGGCTAATACCAGCCATACGGCTCATTCGAGTTATAGCTGCACAGCAGTCAGCATGAGATGAATCTTCCACTGAAGTCAAATGAAAGTAATATAGCAGCAACACAGAAGGATCACGCACAGAAACACGCACAGATGTAAGTACGATGTAACCAAAAAATGCATTTAAAACAAACACAGAACACGGAGCACAGCATGATGTTTCATAGAGCCAGGGGTTGACATTGTTTTATAAATGAGGCATTCGTTTATTGTGATTTTTTAAATTGAATGTTGTTTTCACCCCTTTTTGTTCGACTGAAGTTTCCCACTGCATGCTGCAGTCCTGAATATATGAAGCACAGCTTATGAGGAACGAGGGTCTTGTTGAACATCCTGTGACAGCTGCTACCTCACAGAAAAACCCAGCAAAGAAATGACAGAAAATCATAAGATACCATTCAGACAAAGACGAATCCCTGAACGTGACAAAGGCCTTTGGAAAAGGATTTTACTATGTAAATATATTCAAGAGACCAGATATTGTCTATTGTGGTCTGCACCTCAGATGTGTCCATGTTTAGATGTGCAATTGTATTTATTCACCATAATTAAAATAATTACCAGCACTGCGTGCAGGTGATAGTCATGCATGGAAACACCTACACTTGTTGCATTTCACCACATGTCCTTTTTTACTTGCATATTTTTACATTGCATCCTGGAAATACAATCATCTGTAATCAATTTTTGGTTAAAGATTTTCAGTTTACATATTTTCTACTGCAGTGAGCCCAGTTCAGAATCACGTTTGGCCGCTTGGCTCAGTGCTGAGAGTTTGATACCTTCTGGTCCCTTAATGGATGTCCTCCTTATGGCAAACTAATCTTCTGCACCTTATTCCCATTTGGCAGCTGCTTCTTCTATTTTATTTTTCCTGTGCCTTTTCCCAACTTTTTCTCCGAGTTGCTGCAGGTCTGGGGCACATGAAGCAAAAACTGTGGATTTTTACCATGAAAACTGAACGTGCATTATTCTCGTTAAAAAAAAAAAAGAGATAATAGCTGACATCATTTTTGGGAGTACAACCGAACACTTGCAGAATAGGCTCATGTCCGAAATCTGTTTTTTCTGGGATTCCCCTGAAGAACTCAAGCTCCTCTCCCTGTCTGGGTCGCTTGCCACACACAGGCTTCAGCTGTGGAGATGAGGTCCGGCCCAAACCAGCCCCGTCCCTGAAGGAGGCTCGAGACTCGGGCCAAGCCATTAGAAGAGGTGGGCCCCAGACTGCGGGACATTGTTCCCACCAGCAGCAAATTAATGGGCACAGCCGAAAAACATGTGCCTCCCCCCCCCCATCAGATGTTCCCAGTTGAGAGTCTGCCAGCGTGGTTGGCGCAAGGAGCGGACGATTGGTGCACAGCAAAGGGCGGCGTTTTCACAGGTGGCGAGGAAGTGGGATAGCTGTTTGGCGGGGTAATATGGGTCGTGTCAAATCATTATCTCTCAAAATTGCTTAGCAAACAAAAAAATGGCTGTTGCAAAAATGAGTCAAATCAGAGCAAGATGGTAGTTTCCCTGTCTAAGGTGGATCCCTGTTTACCTCAGCTGCTCTGTTTCCCAATGATCTCTAGGCTAATTTGCAATAAGCAATAGGCCATTAAGTGGAACAACTAAGCCCATTTTTGATCCATTTACTTCTGCTGGTCATGTTTATTTTCATATCACCATGTGGCAATAATAATTGCAATAGATAACCCTGATAAAACCCATTTTGCGTCATAGGAAAAATATCACTAAAAACCACCGAAAGAGATCACTGGTATATTCGCATTCTTCTGGACATTTCCCCAGGTTCCTACTCCTACATGGAATGCAGGTTCACTATAAATTCACATCAGAGAAGTCTGGCTTTGGAGCCAGACACAATATATAAACACAATAATCTCCCGAGCCAGGTGGATTTCGACATACGGGTCCTATGATGAGGACCAGGAGTTTCGTTTGTGCGAAATTAAGATTTAGGAAACCCGGAGTGTTTGTGTAGAGTCCCTCTCAAGCCTGACGGGCTGCCGTCCAGTTCACTGGTTCACAAAATGTCCACCTCGTGCCCCCCTCCACTTCAGCGGGCTCCCAGCGCCTCGCTGCACCTGCTCCACCTTGTCAAAAAACATGATGAGATCAATGCATGGTGCGATTTACCAGGAACTCATACATGAAGATGAGTTTCCCAGAGTGCGGGACTAACCAATATACACATTTTCCTCATGGGTTGTGAAATGCTTTATCAAAGCAGGATTACGACGCTGCACACTCTGGCTCCAGCTAATGTTCAGTTTACTCACACAACGGAAGAGCTTTGCCGGAATAATCATAATTCATCAGCTGGAATGGAAAGAAAAAATGAACAACCAGCACCACATCATTAGAGCAGCGGCAAGCTTCAAACTAAAAGACATGAGCAAATGTTGGCAACTGAGCTAATGCCCTGAGAGACTAATAGCCACCATTACACACGCTTCCGTTCTCATGCTCATTTTTCGAGCTGCATGCTAATGTCCCGTACATGGGCCGTGTTTCTGTCACAAACACAGGCGTAGATTTAGGGAGAGACAGGGGGGACACATCCCCCCCCCCCAGTGTTGAAGTAATATCACATATAATGCCTGGTTTACAATACGATTCATATATCTCATTACATAATTTAAAGTTTTTCCTTACAGTTTTTATTTGGTGAACCCCTACCCTCTGTTAAAACGGTTTATTTTAACTCCCTCTCTGGCAGCCAGACGCTCACTTACAGACCCACGAGGAAAGAGACGCAGCGAATGCAGGAGCACGGTACGGCTTCATATGCAAACTTAACTCAATGAAGACCTTCTATCACAGGGGTCTCCAACTCCGGTCCTGGAGAGCTACTATCCAGTAGGTTTTCTGTCCCACTTGGCTTCTGATGAGCCACACCTGCTCCTGGTATTTACCTGAGAACAGGTGTGTCTCATCAGAAGCCAGGTAGGATAGAAAACCTACTGGACGGTAGCTCTCCAGGACCGGAGTTGGAGACCCCAGTTCTATCATAACCAACAGTTTCTCAAAAAAGGCTGTGTGAAATGGTGGAATTTAAGTTTCATAAATATTATTTGACCGCGGAAACTGCAACTAGCTTGGTTAGTTAACATAGCAGAAATAGCAAGGCTGATAAGGCAGCGTTATGTAGCGTTTGTGTTAGTCACCATTCTCATCCCACTGAGTTTGCTGGTACGGCATAAGAATGAGTAAGAAGCCGGTCAAACAACGGGGCCAGACCTGGCATTTAATTGGAAAACACCATAAAGTTATTCAGTTACCAGAAACTCAGAGTCATTTAGTTCATAAACAGTGCTGGCAGAAAGTCTAATTTATTACCAAGAAGAGATTCAGTAAATCTCCTATATTTACTTCTATTGGATCTCTAGGAGAAGTTCTTCTAGTAGCTATTTTATGTGTGTTGTGTTTCTTTCCGGAAAGTTAGGATGTGTTTGTGAGAGAGACAGGGTGCAGGAGAGTGACAGGGGCATCATCGTGGACCCTGAGGTGAGGTCATTTTTCCACAACGACATTTGTGGTGGAATCTTGGAAATTGTGCGTAATTTTAATAATTCCCAGAAATTCAGCAGACATAATGCCTGACTTAACGCACTTAAATTACCATATCAGCAAGATGAATAACAGTAAAATGGAAAGATAAATATCACTTTATATATTGTAACTATAACAGCAATATTTTACGGAAAACAATCTGAATACAGCACGGCTACAGAATCTCCTTATTAGGCGATGTGACATCACCCCCCGCTGGTTTCATGCACTCCTCATTTCTGCATACATTTCCACTCACAGTCTAAAAACATGCAACAGGGTTAGTTGTTGTTTCTATCGTGCCTTTGTGCCCCAGAACGGAACAGTGTCCAATCCACGGGGTCCCCTGCCTCGTACCCTGTACTTCCTGGGATAGGCGCACCATGACCTTGTACTGGATAAGCAGTTATGGAAGATGGATAGCTATATGACTGGTTGCATTTCCATTTATATTCATATGGACTTTCAGCCACAATGCCTGACCTTTTGTCTAAAGGTGATCAGCAGATCACCTCAGTGTTTTTGTTGCTATGTCTCTTGACACAGCGGGAGCCAACAACATCCACTTCTGATTACCTCAGTGCCCAACCTTCCAGCTGAGGTCTAGCTACATGCCACTTAACGGTGATGTACTGCCCTCTTCTCTTCTCTCAGTGTTACCTCATCATCTGAACTGACCTAAACGTGTAGAAGGCCCAGAGAGAGATGCCCACCCTCGACAGCTGTGCTTCCATGGATCAGCGCCGCTCCTCACACCATAACCCAGCACACAGCAGCTGATCCGCTTCAGGCTTTGCTCCCCGATGACTGGCCCTGGTACCTGGTCCTGCAAAGCTGCAAATATTTGCAGGATATAACCAGACCCAGTGGCTGCTCTCCGAAAGGAAACAATTCATTAAATGACAGTCTAATTACAGGCAATGCAGCAACTAGTTTCAAGCTGTGGATTCAAGACCACTAGTGCTTTTCAACCAGCTGTTCTGGGGTCAAGATAGTAGGCATGGGTGGGTTGAAGTCTTTTGTACAGACATATCACATTCTCAGTGGGAGGGCACTTGCCTGAAAAGGTAATACTGTACCCTCCCTTCTGGCAAAAAAGAATATTTCATTTATTCTGCCGTGTGAGAAAAGGTATGCTCTTTGTGACAGCATCTTTAATAAATTGTTTTTCCATGATGTTTAAATGATAATCATGACAATAAAGCAATTCCAACACAACAGTAATTTTTACAAGAACTGCATTACATTTAAAAGTCAGTTTCAGTATATAAGCAGCCCCCGCTCCACAAGATTACCCATCATGCTGAGCTTCTCCAATACCCCAGCCCCCACTGCTCATCTTCTGATTAATATAGCAGTGCCTGCCACACCACCCCTAGCGCAGCTCCAAATGTCTTTTTGGACCACCTGCCTATGCTCAGGTAATCATCTCAGTAGACGGGAGGCGAGAGCACTTTCCATTCACGTACTTCATGCTCACCTGTAATACGGGTGCCAGAGATATTCCACCGTTCGCACCTCTGAACAGGGTACCCTGTAACCCTGTCCCTATCTACAGAGTACTGCTGCGGTATTGAGCAGGTTCAGAATTATTACAAATCTAAACAACTGGCATACTGAGGCACATATATAAAATCAAAAGAAATGGCTTATAAAATGCTCCAGCTGCACTTGGAGGAATCAGATTGGGATCCAATTAAAGAACTCTTTTTGTAAGGTGAATCCAGAAGGTGAGAATTGCCTTTCAAATGCTTGGCAGGGACTTATCAGACTTGAGTAGTATGGAAATGTAAGCAGATCAGTCTGGGCTCCATCTCCGGCTCCCCGCTCTCCTATAATCCCCAGAGACTTGGATTATCATCACCTGTGTTCTGTTTTTCCCTCTCCTCCCCCAGTCTTACCTCCCTGTGGGCCAAAGGCTATAAACTGCATTATCATCTTTGGCCCGGAGTCTGCCTTGATGATGTCACCGGCATGGCTATGTCTTCCAGAGACCATGATGCATTTCTCTAGGTGCCCCTCTTGCCCCTCCCCTTCTTGGCCCTTTGAGGTTTCCACCATCTTGTGATGAATGGCCCTTTTCAAGCAGACTAGGCTCATAATGCAGGGAAATTAGTTTTTATCGCTCTGCCTTTGAAGACAAATTCAGCATGGTGTCTTTCAGATGCAACCAGATCAATGTAAATGAAATGACTACATCAAAATGATTTTCTAAAAGCAAAATGCTACTTCAGAAAGTAAAAAAAACGATCTTGTATGACAGACCAAAGACAGCCCCAAATGCTGGTTCAGGGGAATATTTATTTTGATTTGACTTTCATAAAAAGGAAAGCATTTTTCTCATCAATATTTATTATCCATAACAGTGAAAAATCTCGAAACTAACCCTGAGCACAATTTTGCAAATCATGTGAAATACATGAGCCAAAGAAATATGAAACAATATGCAAATATGTATTAAAACCATTAAATCTCTCCATATATTTGTTATTTTTATACTTTTTTTTCATGGTAAACTGATGCAAACTTTATCATCCAGGCTTTTTGGGGAGAGTCATTAAATGACGACGGAAAGATAAGGAAAATGAAAACAAACATGTAGGTAGTTGTCAGTGCACTGCTGTTCAGTGGGAGGTGGACTGAGTTTGTCTTGTAAGGTGTTTAAATGGGCAGAGAGAAGGATCTGCACGCGTCTAAAAGACATAAGTGAGTTGAGCAATCACTGTAGAGTCAGTTTGGAGGTATTTCAGGGTCTTTTGGAAAAATTTAAGTAAACTTCTGGGAAAAAATGTACTTATTTTTCTTGTTTATGGGTTATTTTCACTGTGCCCCCTTCCACTTTTTTGACATATTCGCTGTCAGCTGGAAATGAACGCAGAAGGCAGGCTGATGTATTTCACGCACAGCTTTGCACTCTATGAGAAGCAGACGTGGGGTAATGAAACCACTGGGTGTGGCTCACTAACGGCCTACCTGAGGTGGGGGGGGGGGGGCAGGAAGGCAGAGCTTCCCTACAGCACCACCACTGACATTAATACAAATGTGCCAAGACTCACTGGAGTCCGTCTCTGACCGCAAAATCACTGATATTCCCAACATTTTCTCAACAATATTCCACCTCGTTACTTACGTGACACCAAGGACATAAACAACAGCAACCAACATTTAACAAACCAACTTATACATCACAGGGTCGTTCTAAGACGGATGCTATAGCTAATGGTTCTTTAAAATAATGCTGACTGTCATTGCTAGTTTGATTCGCAAGCAAACACATTGTGTTTTTGTAACCCTCAGTGACATCACAATGAAAGAAATGCCAAGGCCTGCTAATGTAAAACCCATTAATATCCCGTAACATTAGACCATGGGAAGGTCCAGCATGCCGTCGTTGGCATTTGCCTGGACGTTGAGCGAAGGGATATATGGTAAATGAAGAAGCAGGTGTCCAGCCTTGGGCTTCAGCCTAATTATAACAGAATCCAAGGTTTCCCCATCTCCCTTAAGCATATGCAGCATTAACCGCTGCGCCTTTTGAAATTGCTATAGAAAACGAGTGCAGGGTTTTGACATCTCGCAGACAGCACCCCCCCCCTACACCCATCCACCCCACCCTCGTGGATATAAATCTTTTTTAGGACCAATACTTCGTCACATTAAGGCCAGTTTACGACATAAACCACCATTTGTAATGTGCTTTATTTATGTTAAAGAACCCAGCATAATTGACCATTTCAGAGCAATAGAGTTTATCTATGTAACTTATATAAAACATAACATAAAAACACACAATGTAAGTAACCTGTTATGTCTGACAGCCTTTACCATGTTTTTTTTTATAACAAAAATAAACATTACTTTGTCCCTGACACAGTACAGATAATTAAGGTCTTTCCATCCAGCAGGCACGCTGGGACCATTGTGATGGTAATTAACTCGCGGGACATGCCAGAAAAACTCTTAAAATATTAATGACACCCACGCATCCTCCAGACAGCAGCAAATGGCACCTCTTAACAATAAAAACATGACACCGCCATCTTTATTTGGGCTGCAGGCAGCCAAGGCCATAAACCAGAGAGACAGGTGTTTCAGCCAATTCCTGGTCCAGACGGTGCTGGGAATGCACCTCTGGAGCCTCCAAAATTGATCAAAAAATACACGTGGACGATGCTTGACACCAAAAAACAAGGCCTCTAAGTGCTTTTTGTCTCTTTCTAAAATCAATGCTTCGCTCCATGCTTTAATGTTTTTTATTTTTTTCTCATAGCTATTAAGGCCATCTTGATCACATGACCTGAACTATTTTGCTTGGGCTCTAGCTCTGAGAGCCTCACAGATGGGGTCCTAGAGGGAGGCTGGTCCTCTGTCCTCCTATAGGGACTTGCCTCTGGGAAATCTCAAGTGGACGTGGCAAGCTGCCGAAGGCCTGGCATGCAGACTACTCTGCCCCCTACTGGCCAGGTGTTTTTGACTGGGCTGGTAAGCGCAGCTTGGTCCTCCATCCTTACCCTCTTGCTCCAGAGACTGCAGACTCAGTTTTATATACAGTAGCTTTACAGAGGCCCGATTATAGTCCAGAGATACTCACCTCCTGGAGCAGACCTCACTGCCTGGAGTAGGCCTGCCGTCCTGTAGTGGACTGTACCTCCTGTAGCAGGCCTCACCTCTTGTAGCAGGCCAACCTCCTGCATGGAGTGAGTCTCACCACTGGGAGCAGGCCTCACTGGCGGGAGCAGACCTCACTTCCTGGAGCAGGCCTCACCGCCGGGAGCAGGCCTCATCAAACAGAGCATGTTGCACTTCAGGTTGACTCCATGTCCAGATGGGTAAAGACAACTATCAATGGAGTCATGGAGAAGAGGGTGTCAAAGAGAGAGCAGCACATAAAAGGATTTCAGGCTTCAGTTCCGTAAATGGCTATCAAGAAAAACAGAAGCTGAAATAATCTCACAGCAGGCCTGTGACTACCGCCCTCGCCATGGCCGCGTCTTGGGAGGGCGGTGCCTCTTTTGAGAAGAATAAAATTTTTTATTTCACGTCCGATCATATGAAACTCTACATTCTAATAAAAATGTTTAATATATAAAACTATAATAATGTTTTTCCATTGAATGAGAACATTTCAGATTAATAAGACCCCCCACCCCCCAGTCCCAGTGAAGCCAGGCCAGACACTCAGGCTGTTTATATAAGAACAAAGGAAAAACAAAACAGATGATTCACACAGAACCTGGGGAAAGAAGAAGGATTTATGGGTCCGTTTTTTTGGTGGTGGGGGGGGCTTTAAAGGCAAGTGTGAAACAGGGATAAATCAGGTGGTGTTTCTGAAATGCTGAGGGACCTTCCAGGGACACCATAAATCTGCACTGTACTCACAAGGCTTCCAGATCAGGGAAACACATCAGCCTGCCCGGGGGAAGCCCCTGTCTCAGCAGACCTGCAATCGGCGACCTTGGCTGCGGGTGATTGGCCGATGCTGACAGGAAGGAGACAAGTTATTGGATGCTCCTCATCAGAGGTGAGCTGCCATCAGACTCTACAAGGAGTCACTCTCCTGACCAACTTATATTGTATCTCTGATGGTCTGGCAATATGTATGGTGATGCTGTAACACCTGCAGTTTCAGGATCATTAAAGTTCCACAGTGTGTCTGCAGGCTCACAGAAAAGCCAGTTCACACGAAAATTCTTAAATGGCTCAGTGAAACTCATCCACCATGCCTCATCCAAAAACAGGCTTTGCTGCTTTCAGCCTTGAAAATAACCACTAAACTATCAAACCGGTATAAACAATAAGAGAACTTAAGTTGACTGAGGTCTGTAAATATTTATATGCAGCAATATGATTATAGAAAATGACTCATTTTCTTACACATTCACTCAAAAGGTGTTATCAGGTAAATGGGCCATTGGGCTTCAAATGAGCAGCGTAGTGGCCAGTCGGGACAGGGGAGAAAACGAGAGGGAAATTATTAGGATTAACCAGAAGACAACATCTACAGGTTTTGGAGAGAGATGGGCTACGAAAGACAGGGCCAGAGAACACATGAAGCAGAGTCTGTGCCAAACAGCTCCAGACATGAAAGAAGCAGCGTTTCTGACTCTCACATGGCTGTAAAAGGAAGGGCCAGGGAGCCCATTGCACAAGGCCTTGGGTAAATATTTAGCGTCACTGATGCCATTGGAATGATGCTGTATTCCCAGATTGGGGGGAAGCCAGCATTCGGGCTACAACCACCCCCCCCCGCCCCCAAACCCCCCCAAATGGGCCAAATAGGGAAAAGACATGGAGTGGACAGTGGCTGGGTGATTGGGGGTGGGGTGGGGGGGGTAAATGCAAGCACACTCCCTTCCTGCCTTGCTGCCAAGACTAACCCAAGCAAAAGTTTAAGAGGGGGGTGTAGACCTGCACCAGGGGACCCACCCAAAAGAGGGGCGTTAATGGAGTTTATCATGGCCTGTTTCATCCTTAGCGACTAGGGGAATTCTTCAAATAAGTTTTTCACAATAACTTTTATTTTTACTTTGCTTCAGTCTAATTAGTCTGGGTCCTGTAATTCAGTCTCAGCATTAACAATAGCAGCATAGTTCTATCAACTACATGCTATAATGGTCCAGTTAAATGTTAATTATTTCATCGTTTGTGTGGGGTATCTAATTACTGTCTCCTCCAGGTAGCATTCTGCTGTCGGAGCGGCCAGCTTTTGTTGTTTTCTTTGTTCATGCTCGCCATTCATGCATTCCTGTTTTTATTAAATTACACGACAGATTTTTGGTGCAGTTCTCAGTTTTTATTTCGAACTTGGTGTTTGGGAATATAACTGGGAGTTTGCCCAGCTTCATCTGGAGAGTCTGAACCCATAAAAGGCCTTCACAGCTTTCCCAAGGATGAGCTCAGGGGTGGGTCATCTCAGAGTGAGGGTCATACAGATGGGGGAGAGAGAGAGAGAGAGAGAGAGAGAGAGAGAGATCCAATGGGCAAGGAGCACAATGTGTCTGTGAAAAAAGAAGGCATTTCGGTTCTAAAGGGAAAAGGTACGATCTGATACCCCTCCCGTTATTCTGTAAATGATAATAACAGCTGTGGGGCGTCATGGTTGATCTGAGGTGGAAAAATGTTTTTCCATTTTTCCAGAATGGCAGCAAAACGAAAGAGGGGCCAAATCACGGCTGGCTAATCTGCTGCTGACCCGCCCTCCTGTCCCGAGACGGAGCGGCCGGCCCCGCCAACGCCTTGGCTGACAGCCACCGTGCGCTTTTGTCCCATGGGGGAGGTGCCGGGTGACAGTACACCCTCCACCCCCCCCACACCCCCTTTTTAGCAGAACCCGGGCTGCTGCTTGAACACGAGCCGGGACGGGGTGGGGGGGTGTACTGGAGACGTGATTATGGCACCAATGTCAGCGCCTCGCTCTGCGACGCTTGGAGCTGGGAGGTCTGGGAGGTCTGGGCTGCACTCCATAGCTGTCAGCTGCTCGTCACGGCGGCCACCCCCCCTCCAGCTAGCTGAGTAAGCAGCTGACCCCCCTCCCCCGCACACACACACACACACACAGACACACACACACACCAGTCTGCTGTTCCCGAACACGTCAACAGCAAACCATTAGACCTTGTCTGAACCACACAGCCAAGGCAGCGGGGGGGCTGCGGGGGGGGGGGGGGGTGGAGAAACGGCATTCAGGCCTGCTCCATAAGCACAGTATAAACCTACCTACCCCAAACCAGGCTCTTACTCTAACACATTGGACTGTGTCATTATAAAATATCTGGCAAGCTTTACAACAGCATTGCAATTGGGCACTTGAAGCCATAATAGTAATTTACTTAATTAGGATTAGTCTATAAGTTACTTACATGTTCAGAGGCTATACACTAGTAAGCAATCAAAGGAATTATTGAGTATATGTTTGCTAATACATTACACTAGAAAGACATAAAGCCTGTTTTCAGGTATCTTCTCCTGTCCTCTGGGAGAGCAGCAGCACGGACTGGGGCTGGGCAGCTAAGGCCAGAGGGGGGTGAGGCATTAAACCCTGCCTGGTATCTGCAAATGGGACCTTTAGTATTCAGGACACACCCTGAATACATGTTTCTTCATAACTAGTACAAAATGGTAGAGTGTGAAAAGCCCTTTGCACACTGCCTGCAATATTACCCATAGAAGAGCACCCGAGACCGAAGAACTTTCCAGAACTTTCCACGGTGGCCTCGTCACCTTGCCGAAGGGCCTGGGACGATGGGCGCTTCCTCCCGGCGTCACACGTGATCGGCACTCGCTCAGTGTGGGGCAGCCAGGCACCGAGCTGGGAGGCCTGCGGGGCACAGAGGTGCCAAACAGGAAGGGCGTTACGACACTGCGGCCTCCGATGGCAGGAGGGCGCGAGCAAAAGGGCAGCCTGGAATTATGGGTATTAATATCACGGTCATTATAAACCACAACCTCAACTTCAGCCCAGTTTGTATATAAGTGAGTCTTCCCAGCAATCCCACAGCACGTGGGGGCCGACCACTTCCTGTCCGCAAAGAGATCTGAGGACCTGAGGGGCCCACGCTCCACCCAGGGGCGGACAGATGAGAACAGGTGCCCTGGGGTGACATCATGTCCGCTGCAGATCCAGCAGTTGCTGCTGATGCCAACTGCCAGGTCGAATGAGCTTTGGCAGACTTTGCATCACCCTTTAGGGGAATTAAAGGAAATCCCTAGCAAAAACCATCCCGCGACCACACGGAGAACAGAGACATAACGCCAAGTGCTCTTAGCTGAAGGCCGCACATTAAAAACTTATTTGTTAGAAGCTTAAAATTCGCTTTTAAAGTCCTGTTTCGGGAAGTATAGTACACAATCACATTTTTAGTTGCAGTTAGCTATCAATCCACGCATAGAGCAACATCCTGGCTTTCTGACAAAGGTTGATTTTTTTAAACTGATTACAGTTATGTTCCTTTTGACAAATGATATATCCTTTGTAAATAAACAAATAGATAAATAGAAAAATAAGGTTTAAAAAAAGGTAAGTGGATCAGCCCTACTTCAAGAATGTGTTCGTTTCAATTTTATTATGCCAAAGCATTTTATTCTGGGTATTGGCTTGTACGTTTGACAGACGAGACATTGAAAAAATGACACAAAAGAGCCTATTATCATTATAATGCACAATATCTGAAGCATTTTGGCTCCCAGGAACAACAATTTAGTAAGAGAAATCCATCAGCATGTAACTCTGTGAACCTGACAGAGTTGCACAATTCATGTCCCGCTGGAGCATTACGACAGCTAATATAAAACTTCAAGGAAAAATAAAACTTGTTTTATTTTTTATTTTTTTTTCTATAATGACCACATTTGTCATTTTATAGTCGTGACTGCGGTGCCAATGTGGCATTTCGCAGATCTCCGTGACAACAAAAGGTGCTACATACTTGATTTTTTGTGGTTAAAAATTTCCATGTTTTACTTAACTCGCCCCAAGCATTTAAAATGTCGTTATTTTTATGTGATTTTAAGCAGTTAAATTGCTGGCTTAGTGAGTTTTGTTTTTTAAAAGGTGGCAGTTTTAAGATGACAGTATAGTTCTGCATTTCAAGCATTCTGCTGCTTATACTACAGCAGTTCCAACATGTGAGATACAAATAAGATATTACTGCAATGAAAAAAAAACAAACAAAATCTATGCCTAATTTATTTGAAGCACTACCCCATTTCCATTTGAAAAAAAATTAATTCCTCCTTAATAAAATGTATTTTTATAAGGTCTGCGATTTTTCAGCCGGTACTTCAGTGCGACAGTGATTCTTTTTTAAATATCCCCTATGCTTTCACAAACAGGTCAACTCATTTGGCACTTTCTGCTCGAGCAAAATAGCGGCCCTCTTTTTTGACGTCTAAAACTAATAGAGGCTGATGTGATGTATGAAACAATCCCACATGCAGAGCCGCCCCCCCTCCCCCCCGCATGCCTGCCACTCACTTCCATCACATACTGTGTGTCCAATATCATTCTCGCCAGCAGCACTGGGACATTTAAGGTGCCCTCTGTGTACCATGGCTATATTTTCACAGGCTTTTCTCCGTGTCATCAGCTGACGCAGAGGTTAAAGATCGTGAGCATGCTTCGGCAAATCCCAGGACGGCCAAATCCCGGCTGCTTACAGACCTTTGAGGTATTTCACAAGAATGCCCTCATTAAACACCCAACCTTTTAAACATGTCTAGATGAATGGAGAAAGCTGGAAAAATTGGAACCTATAAATCATGAGTCACTGAGGATGAAAGCATCTACTAGGAAATAATGGAGAGGCATTTTCATTCTGCTGCACTTAGACATGGAAAAGCACTTCAGAGCAGCGACTAGCCTGCGATGGGGGTGACTGCATGCAGGCTGCATCGCGTCCTCCAAAGCTTTTACAGAACAGCTCCACTGCAAAGCGGACCTTCGAGCCTCCACCTGAGCCGTGGAAAACGGAGTGGGTTGGATCTGTTGTGTGGCCCAACTGAGAATCCCCCCCCCCCCACCCCCCGCCCAGCTGTCATTTCCCAGAAAATGAACTTTTCCTGGAAGATGCACTAAAAACTTCCCAGCAGACAAACATATCGCAGCACACTGACACCAGGAAATAGTTCAAATTTTCTTGTCAAAAACAGCACAATTGCGTGTCATTTTACTGTGAAAAACAGACACAAGTTCATGTTTCAGTATATGAAGACAAAAGACAGGAATAAAAAGGCATAAGCAAATGCATGACTAAATTATATGTTCCAGGGTCTAGAGTATAAGCGTTTGATTAACTTGAAAATCCATCCATCCATCCATCCATCCATCCATCCATCCATCCATCCATCCATCCATCCATCGTCCAACCACTTCTCCTGGTCAGAGATTTGAAAAAACCTTCCTCAGTTATCACCTGCAGGATATGTGAGATAGTGAGATGATCTGGATGACCTCCATGTTCTGCTCCCCTGCCTGATCCTGCACCATCACCCCGCCACCCACTCGCACAGCCATCATCGGCAGCAGCTCGCTTCCCGCACTGCAGCCTCCACAAGCCTGCGGGCAGGCGGCTGAGGTCCACCTCGGCACGGCCGCCAGCACGCCCTCGCACTCAGCTCCTGGCTCAGGCAGCCCGGTCGGGGCGCAGGCCCAAACGAGGACCACCCTCCCTCATGAGAGCCCAAGTGTCCACTTCAGCGCAGTCACATGTTTTCCAAACACATCCACACACACACTCAAGGCGCACAAACACACCCGTGCTGATCTGTAGCTGTTACATGCACGCGTTCTCAGTATGTCTCAGTGTCATTATTTGCACGAACTGAATTTTACTGTGGATAAAAACCATTGCCATATAAGTAATGCTAAAGAACTACCAAATAGCTACCAAATCACAGCTGACAAAAGGAAAAACGGCGGAGATTCAGCGCCTGGCCCGCATGTGGAAGACATTCCAGTCAGAATCTCTCCGTGTCTCCCTGGGCTACTGCCACCCTTCTGGCTGTTCTGGGGGCAGCCAGCATTGGCCGCAAGCTCACAGTGCCTTCTCTGTGTCTTGCGGGGACCACCCTGCCAACAGCCGTGGCGGGGGCCTCACAGGCTGCTCTCAAGGACGACTAAGGGCTCTACGGCCCCCCGGAGGCGAGGGGGGGGGGGGGGGGGGTCGCCTCACGTCGCTCTACCTCCAGCGACGAGGCAACGAATTAGCACTGAATTTCATACGTCTTCTTACAGTTTATTTCAGGAGGGCACCACATTCAGCCTCAGCACATCGTAGGGTGGGGACCACTGCATATTGCAGAGCGAACCCCCACACATGAAACCTCCCACCTGCATCCCATTACCACACCGTTGCCTCGCCACACTGCAGAATGACACCAATTTGCTTTGCTGCTGGTGATTCTCCCCTGGGTCTCTATTCCTCGCACTAAACCCTGGTAATGATGGATACCTTTAATGAGGCTAATGTTGATATTGGGTAAACCACCATGGCAAATACAGCATTTGAAGCATGTACCTTAGCAATGGATAGACCCTCCTTCTCAGCCTCTCACCCCCCACCCCTATCCCAGCGGAGGAAGGAGGGTTTAGTAGACCCTGTCCCCTCTACCTCTCACAGGCCCAAAACGAGAAAAGCCCTGACATGACACAGGCTTCGAAAGAGCGGCACAAACAGCGCCAGAGTTTGATTGGTACTCCAGAATTATCTAGAAGAAGTCAGAGGTTAAAAGCCTCCCAACTCAGTGTTTACTATTACCAGGGTAATACAGGACCGTGATGTATTTGGCTCCTGTTGATAAACACCATCCATTGCCATGACACGGCAGAAACGTAGCCCGGCTTTCACTGTCTGTCAAGGCTCTCGGTATAACAAATGTCCCTTCCAGGCAGGAGACTTCATGGAAACATACTGCTCGTGTAGGCTGAGCAAATGCATTAGACATACAAAGGAGACGAGAGAAGATTTTTTTTGGGGTTATACAGGGGCTGTTTTTTTGAAGTGTTTGTCTGATTATAGGCTATTTAGCAGAACAGTCCAAGCCAATCGTGTTGAACAATCAGTGGGTTTTAGCTTGATGTATGTCGATATGTATAACAAGCAGAAAACAACCGAAAACATGACCCAAAAAAGTGAGGTACGGCTCAAGAGCAGGTGAGAGCAGCTTCTGTTTGTTTATCTGTTTCCGGTCATGGCTGTTTACGTATCTGCACGACGAGGAGTGTGTGGTCCGAGAGGACGTGCTGATGCAAAGGCTACTGAAGCTGAAGTCTCAGCTGGATGAGCTCAGACATCTCAGCACCTTCCCTGTCTCGCTGCTGACGGATCCCACCCGGAGGCCGATAATGACGTTCTCAAGTCAGAATTGAAAAGTGACCCCAGAAGCTTACTAATCCTAACTAGTAGATAATACTTGCACGCCATGTTGTTTTTCTTTACTGCTCTGAAGCAAAACAAAAACCAGAAAGTACACATATAACAACTTTCAGGAGAAAAAGTGAAATGACTGCTGAAGTTCAATTGACCAGTGAAAATCATATCACTGGTGAAGCTCCTCTGATTGGCTGCTGGTCAAACCCACAGACAGGCATCTGCTGTGTACTCCATGTGTCTCGGAAGGTGTGGACCGGCGTGTCTGGAAGCTGGAAGCATATCCATCCCCCGTGAAGCTCCTGATGAAAATGACTGAACATCACATTTGTGTAACTAGCTTGCCTGTAGATTATGAATCACAACACACAGAAAGAGGCCACCTTCCCGGTAGTACTGACAGCCCTCGCCTCAGAACTGTCGAATGATAGAAATACAGAGCTGCACATGTCTTGAGCCAGGGGTGTATACAAGGGTGGGTCACAGCGGCACTGGCTCCAGCTGAAAGCTGATTGGCTCCCCTCCCCTGTCACTCACTAATTCAAAACAAATCATTGACTAATGATGAAGTTGAGCCCTCTGTATGAATTACGGTCCCTCTTCTGCACCCACTGTAAAAAAAACAAACTACAATTGCCCCTGCCTTGGAACACAAGCAATCGCTGGTCTCACGCAACCTCGTGGTGCTCCTCTTTGCCCCGTCTGTCCCCTGGAAGCAAGTCCGGTGCCACCTGCTTTGTGTCTGTGCCTGTTGGCACATGCTGGCAGAATCCCTTTAAGTACCGTGCCAATTAGGCTCTAATGAAGCGGTGGAACTGATTCGTCGGTCACACCTTCCTCTTTCCACAACAGACTTTCATCTCTCTTGACAGGCAGGCAGGGAAATCACAAAACCTAAAATATCCACTTGTAAAACTCACGAAATGGGACATTTTTGGTAAGTATACAAGGCTGGGGACGTTTACCACAAAGGAAACAATATACATGGAAATCTACGAGGTTCTCCTCAGACGCGTTGTCAGATATGCACCTTGTGCGCCACTGTAAGAATAATTCATGAACTGTGCCCCTGCAATAACAGAATGATAATGCGGCAACACAGCAAATAAACAGCCCCTTATCCAATCGCATTTTGTCATATATATTAAAGAAATCGTATTAGGGAGGCCTTCCCATTATTGCAATATATTTGCTCTAAATACTTTAAAATATTTTCATTCTATGCCTGAAAATAATACTATAAAACTAAAACTGAAAAAATAAAAGCAGCATATAAAAGTGAGGTTAAAGGAATCCATTTAGCTGATGCAGGAGAGCAGGAAGCTCCTTTACACGTTGTAAGTCTATAATTCTTTGGCATCAGAAGACACCTGGAATGAAGAAAAAAGTAATGTGTTATTTCTTTTTTTTCCCCGAACTAGCAGAAAGCCAGGAGATAGACTCCATGATTCATGACTGCGACAGGAAAGTATCCTACCACCTTTCATGCTCTATGAGAAAACGATGATGCTGTTTGAAGTTCAGCAAGTAACGGCAAGAGATTTATCCAGACAGGAAATCTACCTTTATTTTTCTACTCCTTCCAAAACCCACAGAGACATTTATGGGTCAATTGCAAAACCTCTGCATTTTTCTGTATGCACAGTAGTTTTCAATCTTCTAACCCTCTCCAAAAAAACACTCAATCCCACAATCTATAATCTGCCCCAGACGAACGAGCCACATTAATCACTCGCTTAGAAGACATTTGTATCCAACGCAATGAATATAGGCTGCCATTGTTACTGGTTACCCAATTATGTAATGTGGTGTAGGATCTTGTTAGGCTAATGTTGTTTTGCCCAGGGTTTTGTAGCTGTGCCCCGAATAGAATTTGGATATATTAACCTTCTAGGTCCTTAACCAATTCACTTGTTTCTGTTTTGTGTCCATCACAGGATCTCGACCCAGTAAAGGAGAGAGAATAGGTGTCCAGAAAGGATCAGCCTTCAACCACAAAAGACATTAAATTCCCTATTAGAGCAGGTCTACCACGTCTTCCTTGTGTCTGGGAACTCGGGAAGTCGCAGGCATGCAATTGCCCGTTCAATTTGCCTGCTATTAAAAAAGTAATTAAGTCCCCATTCTATGCATATAGTTGGCATGTTAACTCAGTCATTGGTCCAGATGTTGGTCAAAAAAGGTCCATAAAAATGTGGCTGCATTTTTAATGAATTTTCAATTGCAGGAGTTACAAGGATATAAAACACCTCAACTGTGTGGCTATAAATAGAAATTTAACAGATGGATCTTATAACCATAAAATTTAAACCATAGCAGTATATTTCAATATTTCAATAATGTGTTTTCTCATATTCTGCACAACAGATTGCATTACTAAGGACAGAATTTTTGTACTAACTTCAACTAGATCGTTTGTTAAAATACTGCTGACATCACACACCCACCCACACACACATACAGCTAGGCTGCAACTGTATCTCCTCTGAAAGCTCAGTGTGGTCCAGTTGGACCAGGTCCCACTGAGGCTGCGGTGTGTTCTTCAGATCTGCCATCCTTTCATCTGCTGGACACAAAGAGCAGCCCCCCCCCCCCCCCCTCTGCCTGCCCCACACGTAACGGGACACGCTCCGATCAGTTACTGCGGCAGGACAGCAGCGATTCCATCGCCTCAGGCAATGCTACAGCCACCCGTTATGGGTCCTGTGGGCCAGAGATCTCACGAAAGTGGGCAGAATCAGAGTTCAGTGTAAAATTTACCAATATGAACCGTCATATTCAAGATATAAACTTTTAAGACCATCATTTCATACTTCAACATTAAATCTCTTGGGTAGCTATAGTTCCACTATATTTCATTTTGTGACCCAGCACTACTAACGATTATATATAGCTTCCACATGTTTCAAGATTCAATTTTCAGTCTTATTGTCAAGTTCAGGTGCACAATGAATGGCATGTTCAGGTATACAATGAAATTATTACTTATGTGCTAACTTGAGACTATTATGCTTATAAACAAGTGGTATTTACGCATCTAAAAGACATATTGCAGTAAGAATCTTTCAAGGATCAGTCTAGGGAACTAGGATTTTTTAATAGACATTTTTAATATTAGTGTTTCAGGTACTGGCTGTTTACTACTGTTTAGCAAGATATGGAAAAATTATCTAAAATACAAAAACTTTTTTTTAATTAGCATTCCAGTGCTGACATTTGTAGGTGCTTACCTGCTTTGAAAGGCAGCGTTCTCTGGCATTCGGTAATGAATAACGTACCAATTACTGGCACAGCGATCGGTATGGGAGCGAGACAAGCCAGATTCACAGTGATAAAAATCTTAATCATACGGACTCACACACAAAAGCAGAATGTCACTAAAAGGACAGTGTGGGCGATAAGGGGTGCAGCACCACTGGATGGAGCTGCCTGCAAATTGGAATACAGGCTCTTATTTATTTGAAGATCTCCCTCTGTCTGTCACAGCTTTGCCCTTTAAAGAGCCGGGCTCTTGGGATTGACACCGTGGCCTGGAGAAAGCAGCAGCGGGCAATTATCTGAGACACTTGCCTGCTTAGAAACCCAGGGTTCGAGTACAGGCTCGACACCAACCGCAGGCCTACATTGGAACAACTTAGCAATGTTTAATCAAAATGAGGAAAGCTTTGCTAAATGTATGCTATGACTTGTAAGGACCTCAGCAGATCATTTGCATCAGCTAAACTCCCCACAATTTTGTTATTTAGAAGCAATTTTGGTGTCACTCAGTGTCAGATTAATTTATTTATTTGATCTTCTCAAGGTAACATTATGTCTAATTTCCTTCCACAGACTTTCTCATTCAACTCTTTCTCCAGCATAATATATTTAGCTACTTCACAACGACATGATTTTGGAATCTATTCCTGCCACGCTATTTTAAACCCCTCGCCTGTCGTCTTTCTTCACGTGGTTTCCATTCCTTAAAATCTGAGAAAAAAAGGACCCTCACACCGTACAGAAAGCATTGGCAACAACCATTCTTAGCAGGGAAAAAATGTTTCATTTAAAGGTTGGTCTATTCTTAATAACTCATTAATCATGATCGTCCACTCCTTTCATGACAAATAAGGGGCACGACAGTGACAGTGGGTTTTGTGTCCGGGGCAAATCTCCTTACTGGGATAACAGCACTAAACCAGCTTGTTTCAACAACAGCTCTGCTGTCCCAGGACACGCAGGAAACAGTTGATGGATGTGGGTCACATGGTCTCAAGGTCAGAGGCCAGATCCTCTACAGCTGTGGTACCTCCATGCACATCCACAGAGGCTTGTACATTCACAGATAATCATTTCATTAAGATAAAAATTACCATGCATCTGATTTGTAATATGCTAATAGCTGGTGTATTGTATTTAACCAAAACAGAGAAGCCTTGAAAACGCATTTAAATCTCAGTCGTCCTAAATTTGGCTAAAGTAAGGGCAAATAAAGGACAATAATTTAAAAGTGCAGATATCATTCATTTATTGTGCATCATGGCAATGAATCTGTTTAAATTCCCATTGAATCAGAACTATTCCATTGCTGCAAAGGAACCAATAGTCCACTTGAAATTTCTGACTCTTCATCTCTCCTCTTTTGAGGAGGAGAGATGCGCGTGAGGACTATCACAGGGTCTGCCTTCATGGCAGATAAGAACAGCCGTCTCAGGATCGTGACCCTGTCTTGAGCCACATCTCATTTTAAAATATTTTCTATGCACCGGCTTGACCTCAGTAAGAAAGAAATCAATTTTGACACAGAACCTGGACGGCAGCTTGCAAATATATACATCTTCATCAATGCCTGTTAATTTCCACTGGATGGGATGTAGGACTAATAATAAAAAATGCTGACTGGACGTCATTACTGTTATATCATTAAGATATCTGGCGGTGTGATAGTTTAAGATCAAATGTAGCTTTATTTACTATTCATGTGAATGTGATGCAAATAAGTATACTGCAGTTCATTCATTTTATTGCACATTTTACTGGTCACTAAAGAACAGAATAATGCATGCTACCAGTCCAGATAGGAGATGGCTGCATGTGCACATTTGAACATGTAAATATGTCTTTTCATGTTATGGCACGTTCCGTACACAAACTGTAAAGCATTTTGCACCTATTCATTCTGAATTACCCGGCACCGAGTCGATCGTCCCCGAACGGCCAAGCATGTCATGTGTACACAAATCTAAATATTAAAATAAATAACCCAATCTCCCTTTCACAGGCCGAGCAGATGGGCTGCTTTGGGTGCACCTCGCAGCACGCCTATTCCAAACCTGCCCTGTGCATCCATCTTGTCAGAACAAATGTAGATGGGGTGGGGGGGTGTCTCCTTCAGCTCCGTTTACAGTTGGGTCTCGGGAGGTGAGATAGATGCTACCCCTCCCCCCCCCAATCCCTGTCATGTGCATTGGCCCTCAGGCAGAAGTGTAAGGACCCAGGCAAGGTACTCCAGCTGTGTTCTCTGAATGTGCATATTCAACATGTCTGGGGAGATGTATTTACCAGATGGGTCCAGTTCCCCAGCCTGCTTACCCACTGCACCCCCAGGATGCTCAGTATGGTTCTTTAGCTGCATCCCATCTCCATTTTTTTTTTTGTATTTCATGCTGAAATAGCACACAGTGCAGCACTGATACTTATATACACTCACCTAAAGGATTATTAGGAACACCTGTTCAATTTCTCATTAATGCAATTATCTAATCAACCAATCACATGGCAGTTGCTTCAATGCATTTAGGGGTGTGGTCCTGGTCAAGACAATCTCCTGAACTCCAAACTGAATGTCAGAATGGGAAAGAAAGGTGATTTAAGCAATTTTGAGCGTGGCATGGTTGTTGGTGCCAGACGGGCCGGTCTGAGTATTTCACAATCTGCTCAGTTACTGGGATTTTCACGCACAACCATTTCTAGGGTTTACAAAGAATGGTGTGCAAAGGGAAAAACATCCAGTATGCGGCAGTCCTGTGGGCGAAAATGCCTTGTTGATGCTAGAGGTCAGAGGAGAATGGGCCGACTGATTCAAGCTGATAGAAGAGCAACTTTGACTGAAATAACCACTCATTACAACCGAGGTATGCAGCAAAGCATTTGTGAAGCCACAACATGCACAACCTTGAGGCGGATGGGCTACAACAGCAGAAGACCCCACCGGGTACCACTCATCTCCAATACAAATAGGAAAAAGAGGCTACAATTTGCACGAGCTCATCAAAATTGGACAGTTGAAGACTGGAAAAATGTTGCCTGGTCTGATGAGTCTCGATTTCTGTTGAGACATTCAAATGGTAGAGTCAGAATTTGGCATAAACAGAATGAGAACATGGATCCATCTTGCCTTGTTACCACTGTGCAGGCTGGTGGTGGTGGTGTAATGGTGTGGGGGATGTTTTCTTGGCACACTTTAGGCCCCTTAGTGCCAATTGGGCATCGTTTAAATGCCACGGCCTACCTGAGCATTGTTTCTGACCATGTCCATCCCTTTATGACCACCATGTACCCATCCTCTGATGGCTACTTCCAGCAGGATAATGCACCATGTCACAAAGCTCGAATCATTTCAAATTGGTTTCTTGAACATGACAATGAGTTCACTGTACTAAAATGGCCCCCACAGTCACCAGATCTCAACCCAATAGAGCATCTTAGGGATGTGGTGGAACGGGAGCTTTGTGCCCTGGATGTGCATCCCACAAATCTCCATCAACTGCAAGATGCTATCCTATCAATATGGGCCAACATTTCTAAAGAATGCTTTCAGCACCTTGTTGAATCAATGCCACGTAGAATTAAGGCAGTTCTGAAGGCGAAAGGGGGTCAAACACCGTATTAGTATGGTGTTCCTAATAAACCTTTAGGTGAGTGTACATTACTATTTTAATTCCATCACTTGGCGTGATTTCTCTTTATACAGCTACACATCGGAACCCTGCCAGCACTAACCGGGACAGTGACCCTGGGGTTCCGTGCTGCTCTGCGGAGGCGCAGGAGCTGTGCATTGAAAAGCACATGCCTGCCCAGGCTTGCTCCCAACCCCCAGGCCACCTGCCGGGGCCCCCGGCTGCAAGGTGACCGGACAGAAGCCCAAAGCCAGGGTTTGGTGGCGTGGCATTTAACAATCAATATCATTATAATACCATACTATTTTATATATACATATTCTCAGTATTCCCAGTATTAGAATGGAAAATACTCAGAGACCTTAAACATACAGCTAATTCAGGTTATATATAAAATATATACAATTAATCTGTACCAAATAAGAAGACATCTATAAGATATCCATGATCTCAAAACTGAAGGGCTAGCTTCTGTGGACCAGGTATCGGTAACTGTACTGGAGAACCGGAAACCCTGCTTACTTATTTTGGTTTTTTTTTTGCAACAATTATTGTTAACGTCAATATAAATGCTAATATAAACTTACTACCTAATCATTTGAGAATGGGGACTTAATTACTATTTTAATAGCAGGCAAATTGAACGGGCATCATTTGATATTCTTGCTTAAGACCATTGAACAGTTTTATGTAGGTATGTCAGTATGCGTGTATGTGTGGATTATGTTTAAATTACATTATGGGGACCAAATGTTCTCCACAATGTAATGAAAACCTGTTATTTTTTACATTGTGGGGACCATTTTTCCGGTCCCCGCAAAGATCTGTGAATGCACTCAAAAAACTAAAAATGATAAAAGTCTCGTATTTTGTCTGGTTAGTTATGGTTATGGTTAAGGCTGGGTAGGGGTTATGGTCGTCATGTTGGGATTAGAGTTTTCCCCATAGAAATAAATGGAGAATCTCCACAAATATATAATTACAAATCTGTGTGTGTGCGTGCATGTGTGTGTGTGTATATACAGTATATATAAAAGTGCTATATATATATATATACATATATATATATAAAGAAAACAAATGGACAACTACGGCTGAACAAGATCCTTATATGCAAGGATGAATTTCTCAATATCTGGCAACCACAGCCACTGGGAGCACATCTACAATCTTTCAGTCAGAGCAGAAATTCATTACATTTTTAAAAATATAAAATGCAAGGGCAGACAGACCCAGGATTGCGTGAGATACTGTCAGGAGATGGGAACAGCTCTCCCACGGCATCCAGCTGCAGCCAGTCACTGGGTTCAACAGCCGGGTGTAAATGGCGGGAATGTGGAGCTGGTCACAGGGCGGGGTGGGGGATGGGGGTCAGATCCCGGGGCCAGGATGAGGCCCCCGGTCAGCGTGACCGCCTGCAGGTGTTTGAACAGCTGGACTGGCCTGGACTCCAGGGCATTCTGCAGGGATGCAGGAATAGGGGACAGGTCCTGTCAGCGTTGTCAACCGGCCATGACGGTGGGTGATGGGTGTCATAGGTCACGGGAGGGGGGAGGGGGGTATTTGCACCTGGTTCTCTCGCCATGCACCCAGGGGCGGCAGCCCACGCCTGTGACATGCCTGTCACACCTGTCACCGCTTCAGTGTGAATAAAAGCAAATAGAGCACAGTCCCTGACAGCAGCATGGAGAAGCTGAGCACGCAAGGACAAAAGCAAGGATTAGAGGGCAAAAGCGGTCAGAGAGACAAAGAGGGACAGGCAGAAGGACACCACAGGAAACGCCAGCGAAAATCACGCAGTTACTGCTGCAGAAAACCTCATAGGGCAGGAAAACAGAATAGTAGAATTGGTGAACATGCACATAAAAATGGACGTGTAAATGTTTTGTGAAGAGACACATACCATGATTATAATGTATGGTGCCGTTGCTTATCCTCATGTGTACCAGCGAGTATCAAAGGCGCAGTTTGGATTTCCATTCATCATCTCTGTGTCGATGTCTCCCACCCGCTCCCCCGTCTGCGGACAGCCCCGAGGTGGCTGGGAAAAACGGGCCATGGGCGTGCTCTCCTAGGGGTCAGGGGACCCAGTCACTTCATGTGCTTTCCATTATGGCAGGATTATGACCAATTTGTAGCGTGGCTCGCCAAAGAGGCCAGCCCAGAAAAGACGCGTGGATCTTTACAATGGCTGGAACTCATCGAAGTGTGAAACTATCCCAGATGCCAGAGCTCAGCGTATCGACAAACGACGTAAGTGCTAACAGCTTTAGCAATGGGAACCCAAGTCCAGCTGGATGGCATGTCCAGCTCCTCCCATTCGTTCTCTGCAATTGTGCCACACACATAGGTGGGAGATGTGGAGCCCTACTTACCAGCAGGAGGAAGAACATCAGTTTCAGTCTCATTGAAAGAAGCTTCTCAAAATAATCATTTAATTATGGAAAACTACTCATAATTATGTGTAATATGTACTACTTTATGAATCTTATAAATCTAAACATTATCTCTAACTTGTTGCACCAATTTCTGGGGTGTTATGAAAATTGCTGCCATGATTTAAATGGACTGGTAAGGTAGAGGTATGGCACACAAAGCCCTCCATGAATCACCACCTTATTGTGGTGCAGGGGTTTGTGTTCCTCCATGATCCTAGGAGCTATGATGTCGGTGGCAATTGCCCATGGTTGGGACACCCACGGCAAATTGGTCCTACTGTAGGTGAGAGGCCAGACTACAGTAAGTGCGGTTCAAACAGACTCCCATAATGATTACGATAAAGGAGCATGTTACCCCACCTGGGGAGGTGTTTCGGGCATGTCCAACGGGAAGGAGGCCCTGGGGCAGACCCAGAACATACTGGTGAGATGATATCTCTCGGCTGGCCCGGGAACGGCATGATATTCCCCCGGTGGAGCAGGAGGAGGTGACTGGTGAGAGGGAGGTCTGGGCATCCCTGCTTAGACTGCTGCCCCCGCGACCCGCCCCCGGATAAGCGGTGGAAAATGAATGGGTGGATGGATGGTTCTTTGCACTTAATAGGCTTTGATTTGAATAACTGTTTAAGATTAAAATTAAATGCCACGTAACGATTTAAACTAAATGCACCTTCATAAAACATTCATAAGCAGGATATAAGTATACCTTAACAGCTTTAAAATACATTAATGACAAACATTACATGATAATAACAAACATTATAATTGTATAATTGTATAATGTTTGTAAGTACTGTATATTAAAGCTATTAAGGCAAGAGAGGATGCTCTATGAATGCTCTATGAATGCTCTATGAATGCATTATGAAGGTGCAGAAAATGTAAAGCGTTACCAAATATTATTTTGGCTATGAAACTTCATTCGTCGTGCAGACGTGCTAGCAAGATGCATTAGAATAAAATATATTCCCACTGTTAGCAGGTTAAGCTTAGTACTGTTTCTAATTTTCCTTTTTGAGAGACATCTTTTCTCTTCAAAACACTCTAGTGAGAAAAAACACCAGAAATGATTTTGTGCTATAAACCTGTTAAATGCTTTCTCCCTCTTGCGGTTTGCTCTGTGCACATCTACATCAAGATAATGTTGCCATGTCCTCAATGCCAAATGCAAGACATTCCTAAAGTTAGACCCATATCCCGTTGACAACAGGCTATTTACCATAGCTCTGCAGTGGTGCTAAATTAACGTCAACTGTAAAAAATGATCCGGTGGCATGTCACTTTCAAAACAATAAAACCACTTTAGACATTAGTACAAATCCATTACCTCTATCTGATTTATGGTAGCACTTTATAATGCGTGACACACACAAAGTATGAAGGTAGGCTACACTATATCTCCCTTTATGTATTTATTTTTGATAGACCCTATCATGCAGCTTAATGTACTGTGAGTTACACTGAGGTTAGCTGCAATACAAAAGCAACAAAATGAAATAGCCAAAGTCACAAAATGCTGCTGTCCATGTGGTGAGTGTAGGGGCCCCATACCAGCAGTTGCACAGTGACTTGTGACTGCGCTAATCAGAAATTATATATATATATATATATATATATATATATATATATATATATATTATATATAAATTCAGGGGCCGGTTCCCCTGGGCTGATGCCCCCCTCTGGCAGGTGGCGCTCCCCCCAATCATGGGCAAACGCTCTCCCAGAGAGGCACACTAAGCCTGGCGTCTGTTTCTGCCATCTGGGTGAAGTTTGAGTAGTGGGAGCCCCCCCCCTGGGGACAGAGCAGGTGCTGAGGAAGGTCAGCCCCGCAAAGCACACGTGTTTCCCCTCAGCCCCACGCCGTCTCTGAGCCACACAAACCCCATCCCTCCATATCGCCACCTACTGGTCGGAGGTAGCGGCTCAGAGTGTAGATCCCGCTCATGTCGCTCTCCCAAACTTATCCTGATAAGTTGATCTTTGGTTTCCCATGCTCCAAAGCAAACAAAATCGAAAACCATTATATGCACTTGATAGCAAATTCACATACAATTGGCACCTGTGCGGTACTGTTTTTGCCTAGTTCAGTGGTGTACAATCATATTGGGCCTGTGTGTATGCGGGTTTTCACTGCAACTCCCTAATTAGATTTCTAAGTAGAGGACTGGTTGGCTGAAGAGTCCTCACGCCTGGATTCGAACAGCTGACCTACAGGTTATCCCAAAAACCTGCATACACACCGGCCCTTTGCGGATAAGATTGGACACCCCTGGCCTAGTTCATCACGGAGGATATACTGGAGGACAAAAACCTGTAAGGATCCATAAGAAAACCATTAACTATTCCCCAGGGAAAAGCCTTGAACAAAACCAGCAAACAGCACAGACACTGGTGCCTTATTATAGGCATAAAAACATGCTCAGGTTCAGAGACATCAAGCCAGTTCTCATTTATAAACTACAATTTTTAATCAAAAAGGACTTCCTTGTAAATGTCCAGTTTATTAACTTAATTTTCACCCAAACAATATCCAAGGAAAACAAATTAGCAGATGCAGAAATCATATCTGCACATGCAGAGACACATAGGAGAGGAACTGGAGTGGCTGCGTGGCTGCTTTGTTTTGCAGGTTTATATGATGAATTTCATAAGACACTTTAGAAGTCATAACTTTAGCTACTTTAATTCCAGCCGCTTATAAAAAGTGGTATAACAGCATCTCAGCTGACGTAAAGTAAAAGTACAAAAGTAACCCCGCAAAAAACAATAAGATCATATGATCAGTAAAAATCATATAAAAGTTACACTGTTCTTTTCATATATACCCCAGTTTGCTCCTCTGACAGATACGCTTTCCAGCTAATAGAAATTTTACACTCAACTTTTTATACCCAACTGAGCATATTATAGATGGTCTGTAGGAGCAAAAGATAACGTGTTTTTTGCGAAGGTGTTCTAAATTCCTTTAGTACGTGTATTCATCCAACTTCTAACAGGTTTACCTGGACTCCATCTCAGGTAGCATATGGCACAAGGTAAGGGAGCACCCTGGATGGGATGGACCCTGCAGTGGTGTGCCGCTTTGCATTCTGGGAGAGGATCCAGGCTCACCACCACCCTGGATGGGATGGACCCTGCAGTGGTGTGCCGCTTTGCATTCTGGGAGAGGATCCAGGTTCACCACCCTGGACTGGGTGAAATGCTAGCAGATGAATGAATGGATGGATGATACTGAGAAACAAGACTGATTTTAAAATACTTAAATTATCAAAGATCCTTCACTAAAATCAGCACTTGAAATTCAGCAGCAGCTTGTTTTTTGAGGCGGTCTCCATGAGGAACACACAATTAACCTACACGGGGAGTATATATTCTGAACAAAATATTGCCTGTTTGTTTCTGCTCACATACTGACGATCATATTTTACATAAAATAAGGAGAACGACAAGTAACAACTGATTTAATGAACTTACAGCACACATATTCGTACTATATTAACTGTAAGGCAAGTTTGCTTCTTCAGAGCACAACACAGATCAAAAAATCACAATATAACGCCAGATCTGATACCTGCAGGAAGGTTGGGAAAATGCCATTGCATGGAATTTGCCTTTAAAAATAGCAAAAGTCATTCCTAATTGATTTAACAACTCGTCTAAACCGTAAAACAAATCTGGCGAAGAGGAGCAGAGCGTACGTAACCAGATCTGTCGTTAGCAGCCTTACCCTGAAGGGGATGGGGGAGGGGGGGTACGACTACCCCCTGGCTGTGGGAAGCAGCTGTGTGGGCTGCTGACAACTGGCCCACTTCAAAAGGACCTCCAGCGTGGAATTTTTCATCAAGGATTGTGCTATAGCCAGTGTGCAATGGGTGCAGCACTGGAAACAGCTGCAGCCAGTCAGAGGAGGATAGCAGTCACCCCCCCCGGGGCAGTGACCCCCCCGCCCCCCCAGGGGCAGCCCTTCCTGCCTGAAGTCTCTTCCTGAAGCCAGAATGAACTTCCCCCTGGGGCCACATTAACGGCCCACCTGCCCCAATGCTGGTGTTTCCCAACAGCCACGATAAGGGGGAACGCCTTACACGGGTTTGTGGCCTTTCCATGGTAAACATTCATACTCACCAATAACTGGGAACTCAAATGGATCATTTCAAAATGCGATTCTCAAAAGCAGCATGTATTTTTATTCATGTTTACTTATTTTCTTGCATCGTAGTAGTTTAAAGCTCTAAGATGTCGTACAGTAACAACATTCTGATCCCAGAAAAAGGAGAGACTGGTTGATAATTGATTTCACAATGATTAATCAATTGTAATGATTATCTATAGAAAAGTATCGTAACTACAGTCTGATACGTCTGAAATTTTAAATAAAAACAGGCTTGGATATTAGAAGTTTTAGGTTAAATTCTCAATAAACACATATAGTGAAGACCTAGATTTGAAAAGTAGTTATTCATAAAAGGCAAATGGGTAATGACACTGTAACTGAGGCAATATTACTACTCTACTATAGTGTTAAATTCTGGTTCTGAAAAAAACAGCAGACTAGTGACATGAACAACAAATGTCATTGTGGTGAACATGGAAATTCAATTGATTAAGTAGCCTTACCATCTGCAGAACATTCAGGTTGCTGGTTTTCCTATAGCAATATTTTGTATAAACTTGCATTTATGTGTCATTATAATATATATCATACTATCCACAGCAACATCATTAAAAGTTACTATATAGTAAAAACAAAAAATAATAAATATGTTACACATCTGCAGCACAGGACAAATCTTATGCTTAAGAGGAAACTGAGCAAATGACTGTAACGCAATTTAAAATAATGAGGCTCATGAAAATGAAATAGTAATCCTTTAATGTGCACGTTGTCTTTCTAAATGAAAATTGATTTCGACATGAGTTAGAAGAGGTAGACTGTCTCCAAAACTTAATTATGCTTTTGTCAGCCCACGCCACATTTTAACATTGTAAATGATGAGGAAGACTCACGATTAGTCTCTTTCAGTTAGAGAGCGCCGGGACAGCATCTGCATTCCAAAGCGCCTGGCCGGATGAAAGAGAAGAGGAGTCACGGCCGCGTTGAAGCCCACACACTGGCATGGGCCCTCAGGTACACAACTGTCTCCATTTTATATGTATAAACAATGCAAACGGACCGATTATAAAGTCAGTGCTTATGTTTATGTCAGCCTAACCATACACAAACGCACAAAGCAGCAGCTCACAGAAGCCTTCCACCCCGGTCTTAAGGACGCAATAATACCAGGCAGTATTTCTCCAAGGAACACTAGCTGTCAAAACCTAATACCTGAATCTGCCCTGGCTCCTCTCAATGCTGACCTCTAATCACGTTGCCTTACGGCAGAAGGAAACAAAATATAACATCTGGCATTTCCTATATTGTTTCCTTTGGAGATTTTCCCACTTTGATAACCTTTTTCTAACCTCATCTCCACTTTGACCATTGTATGCTTGGTTCTTTTAACCTAATCAGGCAATTTCCTCTTTTTCATATCTGTGTGGATAAATCCTGTTATTCTGAACTTTTCATGGCACTTTAGCTTTGTGCAGAGAGAGCCACAGATGACAAGAGCTACTAGAGGATCGTTGTGTTTAGAGACCTTCAGGAATAAATCCGGCAAAGAAATAACTCATCAAACTAATGTAACATTTTCGACAGTATAGTAAAAAAAAAGAGAGTTATTAGAATCCTTAAAAACTTCTCCGGGTGTTTTCCGGTTTCCCCCCCCCACAGTCTACAAACATGCTGAGGCTAATTGGAGTTACCAAATTGCTGGTAGGTGGGCACGGGTAAGTGACTGGAACGTGAGTGTGCCCTGCGATGGGTTGGCGCCCCATCCTGGGTTGTTCCCCGCCTTGTGTCCGTAGCCTCCTGGATAGGCTCTGGACCCCCTGTGACTCTAGATAGGATAAGTGGCTTCAGAAAATAGATGGATGGATGGATGGTAAAACTTCAGATTTTTTTAACAACTATAAATAAAAGCAGTACTTTAAGCATGCTGACCATCATTTCATTGAAAATTACATGGAGACAGACAGAGTGTCAGGCTTCGACAGAAAAGGGAGAAAAACGTCACACTGAACAAACATGGATGATTCACTTCCCAACACCTGCATACTGCACACAGTCCTGTTGATAACCAGGCTTCACAGAGCGTGCAGAACACATGGGCACAGAAGCAGCTTACGTGATGGCCGTGTGGGCATTCCCGGAGTACATGCTATGAGCAAGGGCCCCCCTCACCGTCCCTCTGTCCCATTTCCCCCGAGCCCCCAGTGTAACCGCCATCTGTCGTGGGCCTCTGATGTACGACAGGGCGCTCTAAGCTTCGGAGCCTCCCGCTCTCCCAGCGGTCCCGAGGACAGCAGCGTGCTCTTTAGCGAGACATCATGGGGACCTGGGACACCGCTAACATTTGATACCACCTGGTAGGCGACGTGCATATACGTTTACATAAAATTGGAGGAAAACGGGGAAAAAATGAAAATATAATCTCTGTGGAGCCAGAAGGCATAACAGGGATCATGTCTGGCTCAACTGTTCCATTCATCAGAGGCAGGTGCCGCGTGACAGAATCTCATAGTATCACAGAGTCGCCACTCTGGGTGCCCAGGTTTATCGTAAAGGAGACACACTGACATGGCATCTATATTTACAATGTTTAGAGTTTACAAATTCTGGCTAAGACCTAGCATACCCTTTTACATCCTTACCCCCAAGCTCTGGGAAGTCATGGTTTTGACAATTTGACCGTAAGTGCATATATCTAGGCAAATATATAAGCAAAGAATGTTTAGAAAGAGTAGAGGAAGACTCTACTCTCTGCTCAACAAGTTAACAATGACTTGAAAATATTCGGACTAAACGCTAAATATTTTTTTCTTCCTACAGACTAACTAGCAAAACAAAAGGAAAACATTGGCATAAGAAATCATATTAATTTATTGTGGTTTTTATATTTTATTTAAAAGTGCAACCAAAGCAGGTTACAGGGAATGTTTAAGCATCAGTTTTACAGCTTCTTTAATTAGTGTCCTGACATGACCAGCTCTTAATTCCAATATCCACGCATACAAAATGAGATTATGCTTTATTATCCATTTGCACAACTATACACTGCACTGGAACACTTCTTTTCACAAATCCCTTTGAGATGCACACACATATACAGTTGTGAGAGATGTTTGGGGTCCAAGCACAGAGTCAGCCATTTATCCAGTGCCCCGGGGCACTTCTTTTATGAGCAGTGTGGTAATCCTGATTACAGAGGTCAATTAAGGACTGGATACATCTGAGAAATGAACTTACTATGCTACAGGAGACTGAAAGTATGTGATTGTTCATGTTACAAAATATTTATGAAGATATGATTTTGCAGAACCTGTGAGGAAGCAGAGGGCTTGGTCAGTGGTTATGGTTTCTAGTGATACATGATTTCTTGCCAGATCTTTCTACAAGTCAATTAACAAAAATAAAGGCTCATCGCATTGATAAATCTGTCATTATTTGGTATACAAGTTGTTGGGGTCTTATCTATAACTTGCTGACATGCAATCACAGAGGATTAGCACAGAGCAACATACTACTGCAGAAGCACCAAGTTAATGTCAAATTTAAAATGTGTTTCTTTATGGCATTTGATCCAGCACAGTTTGAAAAACATTACTCAGTGTTTGAGTACATTTTCAGCTCATTTTTTGCTTTATAAATAATGCATACGGAGCCCCTAAAGGGACATAGGTGATTACATTTTTTTTACCATATCTGGTGTGCACCATATACTAACTGGTGAGCACCAGATGCTAACTGGTGAACAGCAGGTACTAACTGGTGAGCACCAGATGCTAAGTGGTGAACACCAGGTACTAACTGGTGAGCACCAGGTACTAACTCCGGCTTCGTTTGAACTGTTGCTGCAGCTGAAGTGTTCTGGAATCTTCTCAGGGAGCGCATGCATATTACGTGTTTTCCCTCAAGTGACTGCTTAAAAAACTGGGTTGGGTTTACTGGTCATTACTGGCCATAATCCTTACTCATGATTATTCTTTAAAGGGGCTCTTATTATGCTTTTCTATTTTTTCCCTTTCCTTTAGTGTGTTATATAATGTGCATGAATATAGTCTGCAAAGTTTAAGGCCAAAAGTACATCCTAAAGGGAATAACTCTCACCACAAAAAACACTCTTCTCTATTCTGCCTGAAAAGCCTCATTGGAATTCAAGCCCTTACTTCCGTAACAGGATGAGGTCACCTCTTAAGACAATCCTTATTGGCTGCCTATCTGAAAGGATCTGTCTGTAGATTGCAAGACAGGGGCGGAACGTGTAGGGCAAGCTGACGAATCAGAGCACACTGGGCTCACTGGAGGTGGGGCTTAAAGCACACAAAGAGTTTTGAACTGAGTGAATAGAGATGTACAATATGAGAAAAATAATGTTTTTGGAACATTGTAGCATGCAAATCTATTCCAGTAGACCTCCAAAATAAAACTGAACACAATCATAGTGAGCACAACAGGGTCCCTTTAATACAAGTCAACGTAACTTTATTGGTCATGACTATCGGTTCAGTTGTTCTGCCAATTAATTATTTTTTCAGTGTATTCAATGCCTCAGTTTCAGCCACAATCAGCAACTACAGCCTGAGCAAGTTATTAAACACGTAAAAGGGTAGATCTTTGCTGAGAATGGAAATTACCACTGACAGGAATGTGGCAGCATTTCATTATACTGTGACAAAAATAAAGAATACACTGTTATATTCTTTAATTTGTTATATCTTCTGCTTTTTCCATTCTTAAAAATAGCATAAGATCTAAAGTGGTGGCTATGTAACTCTGGACCTCCGCTCATATTAACTTATTATTTTTAATTAAGCCTCTATGAGGTAATTATGCTTTAGTTAAAGGTTGAGGTATTCATTCTCATTAATGGAAAAGTTTAAAAAAACTGTTCTTTTAAACAGCACTCAGTGATATTTACACTTTGAACTACAAAGATATTTCATTTAAGTACTTTATAACTCATCTCTAACTCGTGAATAACAGTACCATATATCACCCTTCCATCCATCATTAAAGACTGCTTATCTAGGCTGCTTTGCTGTGATCCAGTCGACATCAGGAACCGTAGGGTGTCAAACAGGGATGGAAGGGATTGTATCTCATCAGCACCGATAAACCCACATACAAACAAATCTCATACCCACACAACCCAAACGAACAGCATGGGTGTTGACTGGGGAGAGGGAAGCCCACAGAGAAAAAGTCCCCCCCCCCCCCAACAGAATCTGCTACCCTGGAGCTATGAGATAATGCTACCCACCGAGCCACCATATTCTAGAGCAATCTTAATTAAGTTAATGTGAAACATTCTGTGAAAACACAGGCTTAAAGTCATGGGAAAATATCGTATTATTGAATGTGTGCCATTAAAATCTGTGGTTAGCATCTGACTGTTCATAGCCACAACAACTACAACAGGACACACAAATCAACAAACTCATGGCACATTGAAAGGCAAACAATATGAATGGACATTTCACTCTTGGCAATGTTGGCGAATTTAAACTGGACTTAAAAAAAAAAGGATGTACTTGAAATTGTTGGCTACCTTTAAAATATCTATTTTTTACAGAAGATTCAAAGACTAATGTTTGTAGTACTGTATTTTTAAGTAAACACTGTTATGTATATGCAAAAAAAATCCTTAAATGCATTGCACTGCATTAATCTTGGTTGCTTAATCTGCTTAGCATCAACAATCATCGGCGTCCACGGACAGAAAGCACAGCACCCATGAAGAGTCAGGTGCTTGGTCCAGATCATCTCAGCATATGGTAGAAACATCAAGTTGAACTGCGTAGCCCAGAAAGCAACTTGCCAAAGAAAGTGGAAGGCTTGCATCTTTGTGTTTGATGCGATTGTGCATGCCAGTACATACCATTATGGCCATCTCCATCCTAATTGGATCCTCAATGACCAGTCAGATCAACCTGATGGTGACACTAACAAGTAAATTATTATTTTTTTATTCATCTTATAACTGCTGATCCAGTACAAGTCACGAGGCAGGGGAATACCCTCGGCAGGGGGCTAGGCTGCAGCAGGGCACAAACACACACATTATGGACAATTTAAATAGGCTAATCCGTCATAGAGAACCATTTTGGGTAAACAATTAAGGAAGATGGGAGGATCATCTACAACACCTGCTACTCACAGAAGCCTCGAACTACACTTACAGCTACTCACTGACATGACTTACACAAAGTACCAGCAAGTAACACTGTTGCTTAGGTTATATGAATTTGACAACAAAGAATAAAGCTAGACAGCACCTTTATTTCTAAAAACTAAAAAAAGTACAAAGTTTGTAAACAGTGTTGAACAAGAATAAGTACACAAAACATAAACAATATATAACTGAGGAGTTTTCAAGTCCCAGTCAAACCGCATAAAAAGAGCTCCAAACACGTAACAGTCTTTTTTATTCTTAAAGATGCGATGCATCAGAACAGCAACAAATGAATAACGAATGAAAAGATGTTCGGAAAAATGAAATAGAAATTTCTGCCAGAGAATACTAAGAACTGACGGTTAAACCACGTGGCAACTAAGTAGCCAGTAATTCCAGCCCAATAAACAGGCATTTAAATTTAATGTCCCGGCATTCAGAAAAGCAGCCATAAATAATGCAAGCCTTATGAAAGCCCCTAGTCCCGAGGCTGATCATGCTAGAACTACGGAAAATGAACTCGGTCCCGTGTTAAAAGGCTCACTTATTCATTTATTTAGCCGCCCTACGAGGAAGTATAAATCAGGCCCTTAAAAACACTCATGTGCCGGAACTCTGTCTGGTGAATTAGCAGACGGCGTCTGACCTATTTGTCTATATTAGTACTTTAACCTTACCCATCGCTGCAGCAGTCCCACGTGAGACGGTCCTCTAGCTGCCTTTCATGTGCCCAGATTAAACCAATTGCCCATTCCTTTATCAAGAGGATCGGGTTTAATTTCGTGGATGTGCGTTTCAGCGGTGGGTACATGATTTGATTTTTTTTAAATGATTGTTGCTGGAGCGCTGTTCGGGGTTAAAGTTAATGAGAAAGCGTATATGCTTTAGCTGTAGTGACTTAAGTGGGCTACCCGTGTATCTCTGCGGTTTGGTGACATCTTCTGGTTCGAGGTGGCGAGAAGCGCACATGTGGTGCCGGACCCCATCTGAACTCCCCCAGAGCTACACCCTAATTAAGGTAGCCCATTTAACACACACACACACACACGACTGTTTTGTCTCTCAGATTAGTAAAAAGGTTATTTTCACCGAGAATGAAACCGCAACTTATGCGCTGTTTTCTGCGTCTAGCGGAGAATAACATAACATTATCGCAGGAAAACGCCTGTACCGCTCAGCAGGACGTGCGTGAGGTCAGGCTTGGGAACAAATTGGGTTTCATATACGTGCCTGACATTCTTTAATTTGTGGGATCAGCCCCCTGACTGCAACCATTCGCAGGTCCTCACCATGGGCGGGGACTCTCTCGTACTTGAAAACCGATCCCCCCCTCTTCCTCTCCTCTCCCCTCCCCTCCCCTCTCCTCTCCTCTCCTCTCGTTGCAATGAAGGGATATGATGTTTGTCCACGGCAAATAAATTTTTCAGCTGGGGCCCTGAATCCTGAAATCCCCACAACTGCAAGCTGTCTCCCCAGCCTGTGGACTGAGGCCGGTGCATGAGTCCCTAACGTCACTCACCTTTAACCCCAGTTTAACTCCACCCAACCCTTCGACGAACACCCTTTAGTAGGCTTTCTTATGCACACAACAACCTCATGGTCTGGATGAGGTGGATTAGCACCAGACTCATTGGGAGAAAATAGGGCAAAGGTATTATTAGCTGCCTGGACCATATTTCCAGCCAGTATTGACAGAAGTATGGAAGAGGGACAGCTGAAGGCATTGCTCACTGGGATTGTCAGCTGAACATTCATGGTGTAAACAGAGAACTTTCCAGATTCCTCAACCCTCCAGACACACAGAGCAACCAAACATTGTTATCCTGTTTTATTTTTTTTGCAAATAATGGTTATTAATTTTAGTTTATAAAAATGTGGCCAGTATCTATGCCTCTTCTCTCCTCTATGCCTGTTGTGCTGTATTGGAGTTTGTAATATACTGTAGGCGTGGATCCACTGCAAAGATTTATTTTTTATGCTTTATTTTCATCACAAAAATGAGGGACAAATAGCCAACTGACAGCACGGTGTGGATTCCGCAAGGATGATATCAGTCATCGCAGGCGGGAAGCGGTCGCATGCTGAGCTGCAGATCCTGCTTCACGCTACTGCAGCTGAACTGCATTCTTGCTAAGAATCTTACCTTGTGTGGGGGGGGCTCTTTCACACCCTTTGCCCATTCCCTGTGGTTTGAAAATCCCCAGTATGAATGCCAACACTGACCACACTGTGTATAGCAGTCTGCTCCACCTCAGCTGTCTACAGACCTTCTTTAAATGTCACGTGTTACATGAAGAAAGTTAGTCTGTAACAGAAAACACCTATACAGATATTGGCCACATGTAAAACCACTATTTAAGTAAGTAAAACTTATTTATAAAGCGCTTCTCACAGACAAGAGGTCACAAAGCACAGTACAGCAGTAAAATGCTTAAAAATACCAACAAGATAAAAAAAAACAAGGAAAAGTAATTTAAAAACATAGTACTAAAAACAATGGGTTTTTTACCCTGGTGAGAGAATTAAATGTTCCTAAACTAAATGCTTTTTTTTTTACGTCTCTCCATCTTGTTTTTGGGGTTTCGGTGAGTCTGGAATCTCTCCCAAGTAGCACATGACATGAAGCCTCATGGACAGGAAAACAGTCACTACAAATGATTTCTGTAATATACTGACATTTCTTTTTTGTATGTATGAAGATATTTTTAAGAGTATTAATACGACTGATGATTAGCTGCCGCCATCTTTAAAAGGGGCTAAAAACATTCACACCATCTGGCATCAACTACCCGGCTGACCTTTAAACACAAAAAGAGTTTAAACACATGCATTTTCTCCCTGCCTAAACAGTTTGAGATCGCACTGACCCTGGGGCCAATGCCAGAAAGCATGGGGTGCAAGCACGGTCGGTGGGATACCAGCCGGTCGATGGGATACCAGCCGGTCGGTGGGATACCAGCCGGTCGATGGGATACCAGCACGGTCGATGGGATACCAGCCGGTCGGTGGGATACCAGCCGGTCGATGGGATACCAGCCGCTCGATGGGATACCAGCACGGTCGATGGGATACCAGCCGGTCGATGGGATACCAGCACGGTCGATGGGATACCAGCCGGTCGATGGGATACCAGCACGGTCGATGGGATACCAGCACGGTCGATGGGATACCAGCCGGTCGATGGGATACCAGCACGGTCGATGGGATACCAGCCGGTCGATGGGATACCAGCACGGTCGATGGGATACCAGCACGGTCGATGGGATACCAGCCTGTCGATGGGATACCAGCACGGTCGATGGGATACCAGCCGGTCGATGGGATACCAGCCGGTCAATGGGATACCAGCCGGTCAATGGGATACCAGCACGGTCGATGGGATACCAGCCGGTCAATGGGATACCAGCCGGTGAATGGGATACCAGCCCCATCACAGGTTGCACACTGACACAGTATGAGTTACTTAGAGACTCAGTGCTGCCTGTGGTGTAATTATGCAGAGCTTAAATATGCCTGACAGAAGAAGGTACAGTTTGCATTAACATCTGCAATTACGCCCACATGTGACCAGGGCACAAAATTGACGCAGCCAAGTAAAACGTGGTTTATAAGTAATTTAAATGAACGTGTGTCTCTTGATCTTTCCACTTGCAGCGGAGCTTATGTTAGCTGCAGCAGTGGCTGTTTGTGTGGGCTGGAACAGGGTTGCTGCACAAATTTTAACATCAAAATGAATACTTTTCAAAACCTTTCTAAGACCTCAAAAAAGAAAAAAATAATATCATTTTCACCACCAAAAAAAGAAACACAATCGTTTTAAATGTACTTCGTATATACATGAACTGCACAATGATTTTAAAAGATCTGCTTTTGTTACCACCAAGTGACGCTGTTCACAATGTGAGGAGTGTGGTTTCACAGAGGCATATAAATTTAAACCCTAAAGCTCAAATAAATTGTATTCCATGTCAAAAAATGACAATTATGTTTCTAATGTCACACTTAGCGAACTTAGCTGCTTAAACTGTGATCCATAGTAGCACGTTTCCACAAATGTTCCAGTCTCAGTAGTGGTCCAGTGTCTCAGAGGAAGGTCTAGTTGTTCTGATTTAATTGATTTGTTTAAACTTTCATCAAACATAATTACAAAGCTGTCGTCATTCACAGCTGACCTCAGCTCACATTGGACGAACAGTGCAATACCGAACCTAGATATATACTCGGTCTTATCCCTCCCGCAGGTGAATGACTTTACTATGTCTATATTATATTTGTATGAATGATGTTGGGTCACTGTGTATAGAGACAAAAGCACTTCGACCTTAAGTGTTGCTCTTGTTGAAAACCCAGCAAATGCTGTCAAACACAATGCTTCCAAAGCTGTAACTTCGGCGATGGTTTGAACTTCCAAAGTAACATCTGGCAGACTAGGCCCACACTGAATGTAGTTCTGGATGTAGTTCTGGATTGTGTTTCTCTGAAGCATGATGTGTCTGGACTGCTTGAATACCCATTCTACCCCATTTGTAGGTCTTCTTGCACCACGAGCATTTCAAACCATGTGGGTCTGTAGAGTGTTGTAGCCAACCTGCATATTTGTCATTGTCTGTCCAATTCTCATTAAATTTGCATTTCCCCATGTCGACAATGGATAGTACTGACACGAACTACCATGCTAACGTCCACCTGTTTACACCAAACCCACAGAATATAAATGAGCTTGCGCAGGCTATATACATATATACACACCTTTACCAACCATGGATATCAAAATATCCTAGATCGGCAGGGCACAGTGTTTTGATATCTCTGTGCTACACAAGCCAGAACTCGGGCAGTTACCATGGCAATAATAAACAATTCGTGCAAGCTTGGAGGTCATATGATTCCATAAACATTCATGATTTTATTAAATATTAAACCCTATGTAATGGGATGTAATTTAAGACTACATGCCAGTAAAATAATACATTTTAACACATTTTATGACCTTAAATTCAGCAAATATAAAATAAGACGTTTTAAGGATCCGCGGGAACCCTGTGGAAGTAACGCCCAGTATCCCCGTGCGTCCAGCTCCACGCCACCATATTTCTCGCTGCACTCACCATTTTCTTTCGAAAGTGATTATTTCAGTAGCAGCCCTGCGACTTAATCGGATTACGCTTCCTGAGCATCGACAGGATTTCGTTATTAGATTAACTTGATTTACCGACTGACATTGTTTATTGGGCCAGCACTTTGTATCTCGCAGTTCAGCCTTTGTCAACCCTCAGTCAGTAATCCCAGCTAAAAACATCTGCTAAATAACAATTAAACATAAGACGTTTCAAAACATTATGATGTCGGTACTGTAAAATTATGCATGAACACATACTCAATTTAATTACCTAAACAGAACCTGCTGTATACATAGATAAACAGGAGCATGCTGATGCTATTATGAAAATGTAAATGGCACGATCCGATGGTAAACAGAGTGTGCTGCTTCACATGGGAACAGAGTTTATTCAGTTAATTAGGGGAGACCCTGTGCTCAGAACGGGTCAGACTCGCTCACCACTGCCTCCCACAGACAGGCAGGGAGACGTCCCTCAAGTGATCAAACGAGAAGATGGCCAGCCAGGGAAGTGGCAGATACAGCCTTGTTTAGTTGCAGCATGTGGCACCCATCAGCGGGCACTCGATCCCTCCTAGGCTGCTTGCAGTTCGCTCTGAATCACTGTTTACTGTTCATTGTTCGGGTGCCACAAAGGGTTTTCGAGCATTTGCATCCATTATGGCTAATTAGGCGTTCCCGGCTTCTCTCGGCACAGTCCGAGCCTGCCCGGCCACATATACCACCGTGCAAATTGTTGTGAAATTGAGTCTAGTGGGGCCCGGTGTTGAGAGACAAGGAGAGGCCATTGAGGAACAAATGCTATAGATGTTCTGGGTAATTGGGAACAGGCCTAACTGAGTGACAACACAGTGTACATTAGGGATAGGTGCTCGAATGAAGATGGAAAGCACTACATGAAGAATAGCATTGAGAAATCTGTAATCATAGCCTAGTATTAAAAAAGATTTAAGAATCCATAAGTCAGTGATGTCTAGGCCGTGTATCTTTGTATATAGGGTCATTTATTCTGATTTAAAAAATGTATTCTACTTTAAATCTTTGAAAAATGGTTTGTGATGAAAATAACTAAACCGGTTCAAGTATTAATGAGCATAGTGTTTCTTTCTTTGCACTGAAAAATCCATCCATCCATTTTCAAACCGTCTTAGGCTTGTTCAGGGTTGCAGGGGGATCCTGGAGCCTATCGCAGGCAGCACAGGGCACAAGGCATTCAAACATTTTAGGGCATTTGAAGAGCAAATTATCTGAAGGGAAATAAGATACACTTATATGTGTGTATACTGTACTATTTAGACGATGTAGCATTTGTTATATGCAGTTGCGATGGGATGCGGGTATTTTTCCAGCTCTCTCCAGATCGCATGTATATGTCTGTGTTTGTTCATGTGTGCAAATACGTGTGTGTAGAAGGGTGCTGCTGTGTTTAACACACTAAGTGAAAAAACAGGATCAAGATCATTATATTATTAAGTTGTTTAATAAGATTTGATGTCGTCAGAATGCTAAAAATATGCATGTGTGTGTGTTTAGATGTACGCGGGTGAAAATCTGGCAAATAAAAACAGTATTCCCACAAAACTGACATCTATGAAGGCGTGTAGCTAAAAGATTTACTGCCGAGTAGCACAGATAGGAGTGAACAGAACCAGCATTCCAGATACATTTTTCAGTGTTTTCAGAGTTGTCTGTCACAACCCTTAAAAATTTGTGGGCTGGAAAATGCAGTAAACAGAATGGAACCAAAGCTTGTCTATATAAAGATATAAAACATTTTTCCCCGATGCACACAAAGAGTAGCATTAAAGAAGCAAGATGATCCCATTACTTTGCTGTGACAGGCGTACAGAATCGTCCGAGGGCAGGCTAATGATAAAGTAGGTAACGACACCTTGGGTATTAGTTAACAGGACTTTCTATCATCGTGGCACGTTATTATCTAGGAGATAAAAGCACTGTTACGTGTCCAGCCCCCCGAAACAGCGTGGAGGCGAGTCCCAAAACCACGGCTGCCATGAGACACGAGGCGATAACGGGACGGAAAATAAGTCCGACACAAAGTCATTTCTCTACCAAGACAACCGTGATGCCATTTGGGGGAAGCCATATGCGTTATTAATGGGGACGGTCAGCCATTGCTGCCTGACCCAAGGCAATGCATGTTTTGAGGTGATGTCACTTTAACTGTTAAAAATATATACAGTACAGCTCTTACCATTATCATGCAAAAAAAAAAATTCTGAAGGTCATTTAACTGACGTTTATCCTTCAGAATTATTCTTAAAAGCACCGTGAGAAATGTGTCCTGTATTTACATTTGATTAAGGAAAAAAAGGCCCATTTAGGGTAAACTTTATTTATTGTTCTAAAAAGTCATTTTTAAAGAATGCTTTTTTAAGCTGAGGAAACATCTGTGTGCACAGTGTGAACAATCCTGTCACATCTCCAGGACATACTTACTGTATGACTGCATGTGTGTCCATGTGGAGGGAAGGAGGAATGGGGAGAAAAAGTGATTACACCAGCATGAGCACCCACGAGCAGTGATTGCCCAATTGGTCCTGTGCAATCTCACTAACTGAGAGCTGCACACCTGTCTCAGTGGAGAACAAGCCCCACCCCCTTCCACAGGAAGCACCAAAGAGGGTCAGCGTGGACCTATGAGTAATCTGCTGGAGAAACAGATGGAAATGCCTGCGTAACAGCAGGTATTTCATGCAATCGTGCCACTCTCACATCTCACGCCAGAAAAAACAATGCATTGTGTGCCAAACAAACTCTGTTTATGCCAGAAGAAATCTCATTAGCGTACAACGTAGAAGATGACTCTGATATCCATTCTGTAATATTTTCAAAACAAACCCTGACAGGGGATGAATCCCAACAGCGATAAATAAAAAATATTATTCATTGTGGACAAGTGCTTCCAGATGAATTTGCACAAGTTTTTTTACTTGAGATAATGGAAGCGAGTCCTACTTACTGTACTAAATTTCAATTTGCATAAATGCATCAGGTTTGGATGATTCAGACTCTTGCACAACACCCTAGTACTCTTGAGGGCATTCAGAGTAAGAGGTGCTTTGCGTTCAAAAGGGGCACCACAATTAAATTACACGAGTGCCATAATCCTGGCGATTACCGCCAGATCAGTGGGGGCACCGGCAGTCAATTAGCTCGCACTGCTGTGACAGTTTACTCCTCCCACTGAGCTGGGCTCAGGACCTGCAGCGGGGGGGGGGTGACCTGGCTGGCACAGCGCTGTGGCCCTGCTTCAGGAGGAAATGCCGACCCTACAAACTGTTTCCAGGCACACATGGGGGAAAAAGAGCAATTTCATTAAATACAGAGGACAAAGGGCCCCTGTTGGCATTATAAGGGTCTCCTACAGTTTACGGACTTCAGACAAGTAATCGATTTATTAATCAACTAAGACTATAGCTTGAGTAGGACTCTGGCACTGTGTGCTGCATTGTTGTTTCACACTTCCGTGCCTGCGGGGGGGGGGGGGGGGGGGGGGGTCATCCTGCACCCTAAAATCATTGTGTGTTCTTGCCTCTGAAATGCATCAGCAACCTCTCCAGTGTAAGCCCCTGCCCTGCACTTGCTGAAATAGGCTCAAGGCTGGACCCAATGGCAAACTGCTGGATAAGCAGTTGGAGGATTGGATGGATGGTTGGACTATTGTTGTGTAATCCAGCAGTGCTTTCAATTATAGCTTTACAACACAGCAAGTCTGTCTGGTAGGTGTTTGATAAGTCCAGCCATCTAATGAAAAGTGAAGGTTTTCATTATCTTTTTCAGTGGAGAGAAGTAAAAAAAAACCTAAAATACACAATTTTTATTTAATAGTCTAAATGACCTGTAGATAATTCTTTCTGATATTCTATCCCAAATCTGACTTTGCCAGCAAAAAACACCATTTGTTGCAAGCAAATGACCACAGGTAGCAGGGTGATTTTAATATTTGCTTTCCTCAAGTTTTAGTCCTTACCTGCCAAACAAATGAACAGCTCTAGAGCAGTATGGCGTCCCTTGGAGACTTTTTGTGAACTAAAAGAGGCCATAGCATGGGGTATAAGGTACAGCCCTTCTCTCAGAAGCTACCTTCACCAATCAACTCCAAGCAATGACTATAGCATGATATCATTTTGTCCGTGAGGTCTATAGAAGAACCTTCCATTTCTAAATGTCAGCACCTTGGAACCTAAAGGAACACAGGAGGACCTCAGGGGCTTTGAACTTCTACATACAGTAGATGAGACCAAAGGACAATCCGAGCAGTGGATATGAGACGGAGCGTAAACTCTGTGGAAAACTTGGAAACTATTAGATTGCTTAGACATAACTTTGTCCTGCCAATATAACCATCCATCAGTCACAGAAGCCCATTTCAAGTTCTTGTAATTGTTTGCTTCTAATAATAAACAGATGTTATTGAATCACCATAGCAAATTTCAACAGAGTGACTGTAATGCTTGGTTATTAATCAATGGTAACATGCACAAAGGCTTTGGAGTGCTGGGACTGATCTGAGCAAACAAATAACACGAGAAGAGAAACGTCTGTTTAGCGCAATCTGCCCATAGATGAAGGGTAGTCGTGCAAGAAGGTGCAGAGCAGACTAGCAGCAGGCTGTTCTACCTGCAGAGTCACTGCATTTACTAGTTACTGTTGTTGTTTTTTTCTGTGAAGGAGTCACAGTGGCTCTGTAGTTGGCTCTACAGCCTCACATGCCCCAAGGTTGAAGATCTGAGTGCCCCAGCTCAGTGTATATAGTTCGCATGCTTTTCCCTTGGGTTAGCATGGATTTCCTGTTACATTCCAAGTAGATGCAGTTGGTCTAATTGGTGCCCCTAAATTGCTTGCAGTGCATGAATGGGTGTGTGATTATATGCCCTGTGAAGGACTGCCATCCCGACTGAGCTGTTCCCCCTGAGTCCTGTGCTTCCTGGGATAGGCTCCAACTTCACCATTACCCAACACTGGATTCTGGATAATGGATGTATTTTTAAGAACATTCCCATACAGAGCTTACTTACTTGCTGACTATTAAGGCTGAACAGGTGAAAACTGCAAAAGCCAAACAGCCTCTTATAGTAGCAGGATCAACTGTAAATGGTTCTGGATTGATATGTAACAGTTACCAAAAATGACAATAACAATGGGCTTTAGGCACCATGTTGATTGAAATCAAATATAATGTGTTGCTCATATGGTTACATTTTGGCCTCTGCCCAAATACAAAGAAATCTGAAGTTTAAATTTGTTTGTCACAGCTCCATGCGAAAGTCCGAACAGCACTCAAAGCCACTTCCTGCCGGTTGCCATGACAATTAATTGAGTCTCAGATTCAAATGTTACATGGCTGCAACGGTACAGAACATATTTCAGAAATGTCAAGTTGGTTGGCTCTAGCTCTGCTTGCGAAAATGGCACATTTAGTGCAAACATTCCTAAATAATTTCCCGCCGACAGGTTGGCACCAGCAATCTGGGCGCAGCATGAATAAGTCCAGCCATCTTTAGGGATAAGCCAGCTTGTGGCACCTGTCTCCCCCAGCTGTGCCCCCCGAGCCTTCTGCAGGTCGTCCCTCCCCTCTTCACATCCCTCTTCCTTTCTGTCCTCCTGCAGACGCTGGAACTCCATCCCTAGGACAGAAGGACATCAGTCGCTGCCACGGGATACTCTTGCAATCCCATGCTGAAATTAAGCCAGTGCTCAGATGACGCAGCCTTAAACATTTTGTGGTAGATTCACAGACTCTGAGAAGTGTCACAGAATCAAGTTTCTGAAGCCAAAGCCAGATTTTCTCCTGGTAAAATAAATGTTAGCACACAGTTTAAATGTGAGCATGCTGTTAAAACCTATTATCGTTATATATATATATATGTTATATGTATTCAGCCATTGCTGCTTATCGCTCAGACTTTACCATATGCCGCTGCTGAATTTGTCCACATTTTCTTCAAGATGCAAAACAAATTGTTAGCTATTTTCCCAATGTCGCGCCAATCCCCATACACTGCAGATTACAGCCATTGTGTGACAGAGATGCCTGCATGTATAAACATCAAAGCCCCTGATCTGCACTGGCCTTTAAGTCAGCGCTATATCTAGGTTCCCAAATGTTCTCAGTGTTCAGTAGTAGGAATACGTCAAGTCCATGCGTTTTTTTTCTGCAAGCATATTAATCAGCCATACAGCCTCCAACAATGGAATTGTAAAGTAGGCTTGAGCCCCAGTTAAAGGATTATCCAAGTGTTTCATGAGCTAAGACCTGAGGACACACAACCACATGCTGCATGCTAAAGCTGAAAAATAAATTCCACTCTCAAAATAAGACTTTAAGTCTTCTCAAAGAGCGCAGATAAAACCATAACTGCCTTACGTCGTATCCTCTGGCTCCGTTTTCAGCTCGAAACTCACCCACTGAAGTTTCAGGGATGAAAAACAAAACATATTTTTTTGAAAGAGAAAACATTCTCTGTTACTGACCTCATTACAGTTTCTATATGACACCTTATCTGGGAGTGTGATTCTTACTGAAAATAAACTACTGTTATATATTTCATTTGAAGACGGAGGGATGAGAATCAGTAAGTATTCAGAAACCCCCCCACAAAGGGCTGATGAATCCGTGCTTAGTGAACGGCTGCTCTCCACGGTATTTCTGACAATAAGACATTGACACACCTCTGTCCAGATGTCACTCTCCGGGAGCTGGATGGCCTTTCGGGATAAGAGGCACCAGCTGGGTCGGTTTTGGCCAAAACCTCCCCACCTGAGAAAAAGCGCGGAGGACTTTCTGTTAGCCCTAAATCCTGTTTACATGCATCAACCTCAATCACAGGCTGGAGTGGCTGGCATTGTAGTACTTAGTGAATGTCAGCCACTGAATATCAAACTACAGCAATGTGTCCAAAATACTCCCTGCATAATTACTATTATTGTGCATAATATGTATGTATTATTTATACATTTAAACAAATGGATATTTTATAACATTTAAAAGGCTGAAAGATAATTATTTAGCAGAATGTATTATTAATAACTGTGTAATAACTATCTAATCCTTAATAATAAATTTCAAGCAGAGTTTTAAAACATCCTTAAAAATCACAAATTGCTATCCAGTCACTTTTAAAACTGCCAGCTTCAAGAATGTAATCCGAGTAACTGAAACGTTTATGTCAACGCATTATAGCAGAAATTGGCATCAGGAGAAGCAGCAATTACTAGTCAAAAAAACATGAATGGTAGTATGCCTGTGTGTGTGACTGTATTATCTAAAAACATTTTTAAAATAAATCTGAAGTTAAAGAAACTAAACCTAAATAAAATATCAAAACTAAGTAACCTCAGATTGTTTGTTTTTTTACAATATGCAATCAGAGAATAAGTACAACTATTTGAATATAAGCACAAAATGTAGGCCTTGATTCATCTTAATTTAATATTAGATAAATCCTGTAAAGAGAAGCCTGTTTTATTTATGTCATGGTGACCTCACTTCTATGTGTTTGCTGACAGTCCCTCTATAATGATATCCATTTAACCATTAGAAAAAGATTGTTACATATTTATACAAATTTCAAACTCGGGTTAATTTCAGTTTGAGTAGTGAACATTAGCATACCCATTAGCACGAACACAAAAATGTAATTATGCAAAAAAAGATAAAATGCCAAGCTTGTTTAGCAAACCACATTATTCTGGAAAGCAAAGTTATTACCATCTGGCAAATTGTATAATTCTATATTGTGTGGGTTTACAGGAAAATTAAATTCAATCCATCTGCTTTGTTCTTTGCCAGCCACTCGAAATCGGGCAGTAAATATCCAATGAGAAGATGTTGGATGCTCTGTCATTTTGGACCGCAAATGTCTGCTGCACTTAGCATAGATGCAAGCACTCTGGCAGCTTCTGATAAGTCGGCCAAACGACACAAGCACGCAGCCCCTGATCCCTACACATTAAAAGTAAAATGCGTGCAGGACGAAGTACCTCGATTCAGTTGCCCGGCGATTACGACGTTTGTGGATTGGCTAGAAATGTCACACTGTGAATGCCCACCGAGTCTGTATGTGGGGGTTAATAAAGCTGATCATTAGCACAAAATATTTCGCTGGCCTTACAGTGGATGTGTTTTTCCTTCTTTTTTTTTTGTGGTGGGCTGCTGGAAAGATTTAGTCAAACTTTTCAAGTCAAGTTCTGCAGCTGCAGCCCTTCATACCGGGAAGGTATGAAAAACAGGGGCAACATGGCAGAGATGCTGATTAGCATGAGAATTTATGGTCCGTACATCCTGCCTGCCCCGAGTGCTGTGCTGTCTGCATCCCCCCCCCCAGGCCTGTCTCACAGAGTGCCTCACTTAGCATCAAGAAGGTCCCTCACACTCCAGCTTTTATTTTACAGAGGGAGGGAGGTCATTGTGTTCAACATGAATAAACTAAAAGATGCAAAAATGTGATTTTTTTTCTTCTCCCCTTTAACCAGGTCATGTTCCCACAAAAACAAGAAAGACAGGCGTGGGAGTGGCCGGTAAAAAACACCAGCTGTACCGGAGTGTGACGAAATATTCCTTGAGCCACATCTGGCTGAAGAATGCATGGTGTCTGTACTGTGGGAAAAGACGCTGAAGCTAATCGCCGGAAGGCGGCCCCATTGTCAGGGGCCCCCACCCACCTGTGCATAGCAGGTCCGTGGCAAAGGGGCAGCATGGTGCAGACGCTGCCCAACAGCTGCCTCCTGAATGCTGGGTCCAGGTCTCATCTGCTCTGGCTGATAATGATAAATGACAGATATACCTTTTAAAATGATTGTCATGTTTATATTGATATGCTGTTATTCTCAAAAAAAAAAACTATACCAACATCCCGTCCTAATCAGTATGTTAAGACCTTAAACAGCTGGATTTTAATCTCGAGCCAGTATTGTCCATTATAGACAATAATTATGATTAGCAAACAAAGCAAACAGGCTGTGACATCTGGTGAACATTCTGGCAATTCTCTGTCATAGTCAGCAGTCCAAATGTGGGCAGCTCATCTCTCAGTATAGCAACTCCAGTCTTTTAGCCTAACAGATGGCTACAGACGGATATTTTGGAACAAGGGAGCAAATTCTGAACAGAAAATGAGACAGCACAAGCATAATTGTTAGGAGCTGGTGTGTCCAATCACAATCTGAAGATGATTTTTATATTGGGTGTACAGACTAAAGAGAGAGCTCTGACTTCCCCCCTGGGTCATGTTTAAGCCCTGTGGTTGAAGCAGTACAATCCAGTTTCACGCCTTCTTTCCGTTTAACATGTTTAGGACAACATCTGCAGCTCAATGCGGCCCTGCACGTCTCCGCTTTTCTTTGAAGAGATGAAAGCTGAACTCCTTCTCAACAGCTAAAGGACAAGGTGCTGAAGTTATTCTACCACCTTGGTACCAGGGATAACGCCACATCCCGATACGTTCTTGCACATCCCAATAAGTTCTTGCACATCCCGATAAGTTTGTGCACATCTCAATAAGTTCAAAGGTTGTGCACCTTTCCACAGCCCTGGTATGCAGATGGGGGTGAAGTACTTATGTATGATCCATGATGTACAGGTAGCTGCAATTGAATAAGTACTTTTCAAAGAAATGATAGCAAGTAACATTGAGAAAGCGTGTTTTTCTCAGTAGCTAGTTTTTCATGCTTCTTCATTAGACCCGTCAGGAGAGAAAACGGAATGAATTTTGTGCCACTCACACGCATATATTCAGTATTCATGTTGCCAGTGTAAACACTAGCAGTATGGAAGCTGCTGACTTGAACAAGCACCAGAACTGCACTGTTAATTCGCATGAGGCTCACACATAATTTATGACCTGATGATGATTTTTAAATGCTGATGATTATTTAAAAATATGTATAAACCACTGTGCTATTCCCCTGGAATCAAAAGTAAATTCAAATTAAGAATAAGTAAAAAAAAAAATGCAGCTGTATCACATCTATGACAAAGTAAGGAAAATAGAAAAAAACATTTGTATTACTTGAATAAACCACAAACTTAATGTACAATATAGAGATTTGTACAATTTCACGTTCTAATCATCACACTCCATTGTAGATTTGTGGTATTAACCAATGTACTGTATATTTGTGTCTGTAACCCTCAGAGAATTATTGTGGAAATGTAGTGAGTGACTGACATTAGGCATCTAGCCCTGGCTAACATTCTGGCTCCTTGGGTTCCAAATTCAGAGCTGCTCAGTCTTTGGAAGATAAAGACCATAAAACAAACAAAAAGGCCACAAGAGCCACTATGGGCTTAACCGTTGAAGCCTGGATCATGTATGTAAGTTCTGTGCATTACGCAGTTCACACACGATACGTGTTGTTCGCACAGGAAACAGCTACCAGCTGCTGACAAGTCTGTTTCGGTATTACCGCATTACATTTTCTGGAGCTGAAAAATGAAAAGTCAAGTCAGCTCCCAAGCTTTCCCAGGGCAGGAAATAGCAGCATGTCACAAAGAAACTGAAATTTGTGTACATAAGCATCATGCCCCCGCTCCATTACCGAAAACACGCAGGGGACAAGGCATTATTATGCTATAACACATATCCAAGTCAACTTCTGGGGAAAGAAAATTAGAATGAACAGAAAACTTAAAAAAACGTTGATATTGCCCTTTATAGCCAAGGTGATACACTCACAAACACATACACACCCACAATAAAAATAGCAGAGTAGATAATTTGGTTTGGTGAGAAAATCCAGACTCCAACGCTTAATATGGGATAGAGTAAAAATCACATTTTTCTGTAGACTGATATCCGAACGAATGGAACGACATCAATCTTGGGGATTTAAACCTGAAACCCTATTTTCCAGGGCTTACAAGGTCTAATAATAGCAAATGCCTTTTGACAGGGGTGAACTTTTTGAGGGAACATTAACAATGTCTAATGTTTATTGAGATCATGAAAAGTGTCACATGAGTGTCACAAACAGGAAGTGACACTTTATCCCTTCTCAGTCATTATGAGATAGAAAATTCGACTGAGAAAATAATCAGACCCAAAATGAAATAAACAAACCTAAACTCAAATCCTTCGCAAAGACGCAAAGAGCTGACAGTGTGCCTTAAAAATTACTTTTGGCGTATCTGCTGACATGCCTTTCCAATATCAATGAAATCTCTCTCTCTCTCTCTCTGGACAAAACATGAAAGGAACAAGGTCCTGACTTCAAAGAGCTAACAGGCCTTAGGACATAAGCAGCACCAAGGGTATCAGAAGAAATGTGGCATCAAAGTCTGGAGCAGCTAACCCCATTGGCTGCAGGCAGGAAGGACTCCCTCCAATGAAACATCTGAGATCCCTCATCTGACGATGCAGGGGCATGGAACGGAACCACCACGATTATGCCAGATACGCATGAGGCCATACCATTCCGGTTATGGTCGACATGCTGGCAGTACAGAGCACTGACTTCCGTTACCCAATCCATTTCCATTTTCACTACAGATTAATGGCAAATGGAAGGGAGACTGCAGGCTAAACAATAAATCACATTACATACTGGGTAGAGAAAGTATTGAAATACAGCACTGTTATGAAGTGATACAGAGTCCCCAAAGCTCATGATTGGAATCATGATTCATTCATTTTTTAAGATGTCGCCCAGCTTACTTAACCAAGCTAGTGCCTCCAGGTTTAAAATATAGGTAAATAAAACAAACTGATTTATTTCACCAACACATAGACTTACTTTATTACTTTGAATAATCACTGACTGTTTTTAAAATAAAATTAGCTATTGATGATTTACAATGGATCATCAACCACTGTTAGTGAAAAATATAGAGAAGTAAGCTGGAATTTCCTTTCACACCTCCAAGTTATGTCCATAGCAATATCATGTTTGGTTACTTACCCATTAATAGATGGATTTTTGTACATACTATATTTTTTCTTGGTTTTAATTAGGGTTCCCTGTTTTGATACAGCATTAACTTCCTGCAGATTTGAGATCTGAGACCATAGGGCAGGACAGGCGGGTTTTGTCATCCCTTCAATTAAATTACCTGCAGATGTCATGTGGGACCATCGCAGTGACAAAACGTTTGTTATGTTAGTCCAGATCCCCTTCTGGTCACATCCTTGGCAAATCACTTTAGTGTTTTACCACTGATTTGAGTAAAACACAACTAGTGTGCTTCATAGCTACAAAAAGAAGTTTGACAAAATCCATTGCAACGGACATGAAAAAGTTATGTTCTTAACCTCGAACATCCATTTGTTGGTCTTTTAGCCATTTATCCAGGGCAGGGTTGCAGTGCAAAATATTAAACCTAAATATATTGTGCTTTTTTCATTCTCATTTCATTATCTGTGTTTTTGCTGAAACATAGAACTCTTTTGAAAATATTCTTGGTAATGTTATAGTTGTTTGGACATAGTTAACCTTACCAGAATGTACAATATCCACTTTTTTGTTTCACAGAATTAATAATATAAAAAGAAAATATAATTCAATAATCAGGGTCCAAAATAATCTGCATTTTAAGGTAATGAATTATGAATCGTTAATTGAAAAATATACATCCATACTACACCTTTCTGTGCATCTGCTTTGCCATAAAACATTAAAAGATCTGAAAAATTATGTTTTTGTCCACAATTTGTATACACTGACTTGTTATACTACTGAGATTTGTTGAAGGACAGTGGAGAAAATTAATTATAATGCAAACTCTGAACAGAACCTCAGGTCGAGTCAATAGTAAGTAAGACTGGCCCAAACTTTTTGGCCTTTCAAGTAGGAAAGTAATTTCTCCACTTAACATCCAATTATAGCCTGCATATTGAATAGACTTTCCTGTTACCACTTCTGTCAAATAAGGTTAAATGTCTTGCAAAGAAAGCGAGCTCATTGTGGAAGTTTGCAGGCCTTCTTCCCTGCAGCATATTCCTGCTTGAAGAGTCACCGTCCATGAGGACATTACGTAAGCCTTTCAGGGCCTGCGATAAGAAGGCCCATTACTTCAACAGAACAAATGCTCACTAAGTTCTCATATGGATGAGAGTCAGTAGGAGTTCAAGTAACCCAAAGGGGACTCTTCTGTTTAGTCCACTGTTGTCATTAGGTACAAGATGGCAAGACAAGCATATCGAAAGCATCCATATGTCACAATGAAAGGAAACTCTTTCAAGCTCCTGAGAAGAATGGGCTTTCTATTTTACCCACTGGAATGAGGACAATGTCAGGAAACACCAAACAACACATTTTGAAAAGCTTCAAAATCCAACCTTAAAAAAACTATGTAAATACTAACTTAACCCTCAGTATTTTGTCATATTTTTCCACTTTTTGCGATTCCCTATGAGGGCCATCAATCCTATGATTAAAACACTTTCTAACCTCAGATATTTATTTTGGTTTTGGTTGTGAATGACTGAGGCTCCGCAGCTCAATAACAGTGACACTAAAGCGGTTTGAGGGCCGTGTTTATGGAAAAGCGCTCACCCAACACTACACGCTCGCCCAACACTACACGCTCACCCAACACTACACGCTCGTCCAACACTACACGCTCGTCCAACACTACACGATCACCCAACACTACACGCTCGCCCAACACTACACGATCGCCCAACACGCTCACCCAACACTACACGCTCGCCCAACACTACACGATCACCAAACACTACACGCTCGCCCAACACTACACGATCGCCCAACACTACACAATCGCCCACCACGCTCACCCAACACTACACGCTTGCCCAACACTACACGCTCACCCAACACTACATGCTCACCAAAAGTACACCTTGCACTTGGAAACAGGACAAGAAGCTGTCAACACTCTCAGTTAGTCAGTTAAGAAGCAGAAATGAGAGACCTTTTGTTTGCTGCTTCAGACACAATGTAACATTAATCAGTCCATCTATAGCATTTTTACACAAATGTTGCATGCACACCAAGGTATAATTTTCTGTATTATGCAGTTAGCCAATCAATGTAACATAAATAAAGTGAAAACATCCATCTTAAAATCAATTCATTACAATCAATCTCAGGAATAACTGATTTCATGGTAAGCCAGGAGACTCAAAAAAATCTCCCCAGCTTAAATCTGTAAGAAGCCCGTTGCTGGGGGTTCACTTCTGTGAGAACCTCAACCCAGCATTCCCGGCTGGCCTTCCTGAAAGGGGAGCCTTGAGCGGCATTAATCCCAGTAGGAAGTCCCGCAGACATGACACGTTCTGTGCCAAAACAAGGGGCTTAATTAGAGGGCAGTTCCGGTCTGACAGTCAAGGCCACGACCTTCCCAGGGGAATAATGAGCCAGGCAATGTTTGGGGCCTCAAGCTGAAGCCTTAGCGCACAACCAGGGTGCTGATGGCTGCCCCAGACGTGCCAAACTGACAGATTCGAGTGACCGGACAGTGAACTGTACACTTGGCGAAGGGAGGCCAAAATGTTTGCTGTGAAGAGCGGCTGCTGGAAAAAAAAATCGACGTTTTGTGTCTTTTATTTCCAGTTGATGAAGCCAAATGACATTGGTCAGCTCTCCATCTCCGATTTGCTTTGAGGAAGTGGAAACCAATTGGAGCAGCGAATGAACTGAAAGCCTGCTACCCCCCCCCCCCAACCCCCAGCATAAGCTGTGTGAAGCTATATAAATAATAAATCCGACCGTCTAGCAGATTCCAGTTCAAAAGGATTCTGAAACGGAATCACAGACCCAGTGCAATTTAATAAAAGAACTTTTCTACTTTAGCTACAGAAGAAAAATACACTATGGCAAAGTCTGGTTAAAAAAACTGATTTGTCTACCTATACATTTCACCATATTTACACTGAAAAACAGCATCTTTCCAAATATAAATTACAATACATGTCATTTTAGAAATAGCACACAAAGAAATGTATGGTGCAGAGGGGATCCAAACACACAAAGCATTTTTTAGGGCTTTGTTCCATGCCAAAGAATGCTGAGAGTGTCTGTCTATCTGTCTGTCAGACAAACAAACACCAGGCCCTCCGTACCACCTCACAGATGGGCTACATCATGACATATCTCATGGGATGTTCATACGAACATTAACAACACCTCATGTTATTCAGATGCCATTGGGGAAGATCTTCTGTACAATGCAACATATTTTTCATTTATTTGCCAACATAATTTGATCACAGGGGACACAGCACACTGAAGATGGTGCCTCTCGGGAATGTACCAATGGCATAAACACCTCCAGCGAAAGGAACGCTGATGGCTGGAGGATCTGTGCAAGGCTTTTCACACGCTCCATGCAGGTCGTTACTTCCGGTGACACTCAAGCGAGTTAACAAATTCATGCCCCCCTCTCCCTCCCACCACACAGAATGGACTGACTGTTCTTCACTAAGACGTAGTCCGAATAGCACTCTGGTCATTTGTGAGACCCGCAGGGCATGCGGCAGCCTCACAAATGGACCCTCTGTTCCGTCTCTAGTCGGGAAAGCTGCGACCCCGATTCTCAGTCATGTGGATCGGCTCAGACCCGTCTGAGGTATTTCACAGGGATGGACAGACAGCTGTTGTAGCACCATCTGAGGGCAGCCGGAGTGCAAGGGCATAGACGGCAGGCACTGGAATTTTAGCAGTACGCAGTTGTACCACCACATTGCACCCCCTTCTACCCTGAGATTCGTCTCTGCATTTCCCTAGATGAGGTGTTCTGTCATGGAGCAGCAGTGACACCAAGTGGTGACTCACCTCTCTAGAGCAAATCTGCCATTCTCTAATCAAACATGGACCCAGCCTGCCATACAGCAAACCCCATTCAGGCCTGAGTCCGTTCTCTGGGGGTCCTTTCATTATTGCATGTGAACGATCAGCTCTGCTGCCACATTTATGTTAAAAGACCTGTGTCCAGGACCCCCCCCCCCCCACACACACACACACACACACACACACACATGGAGATCTGTGTGACAGAGTCTTTTCCTTTCCTGATTTGGGGTCCTAGTCACACTTTCCAATATCCCCGAGACCTCTGCAGCACGAGGGAATCCAAGGCTGCCAACACTCACACAAGGTCTCTCTTAACCTGACAGGTTGCTCTTGGACTGAGGTCTGATGTACAATCAGTTCATACACGTAATTCAGTCAATAACATCTGAGAGGTATGAGGCTTGATGGGGACCCTTGCCTCTGCTGGCTGAATGAGTGCACTGTAAATCCCTTATTATGATCATTAACATGAACCTGCGTACAGATATGCGGGGGTGACACAAATTAACACTAAGTACTAAAGTACCTTTTGTCTGACATGCTCAAATCTTCTGTGATTATCTGGATAATGAATCTGAGGACCCCCTTTCTCTGGATGCTTTCTTCCAGACAAAACATGAAGTAGGCTGGTGGCTATTTTGTTAGACATCCAAATATTTTATCTCCATAATAATAAGTTTCACCAAGGGAAGAGACCACACCACAGTAATTATGTGGTAAAAAACAAAACAGGCTTTTACACATCCCACGCAGACTGTGTCAACCCAGAGTATACAAAAACTCTCAGTGGAATTTACGCTGTAATGACCACTGGTGTCTTAAAAGTTCTGCTTTTGAAATCGCCTGCCCATCCCTAATCTAGGTCCAGAAATAGGTACGTGATGCTGCGGTTGGCATATTCGGCCCGGCATGTCGCTTTGGTCGGCATATTCGGCCCGGCATGTCGCTTTGGTCGGCATATTCGGCCCGGCATGTCGCTATGGTCGGGATATTCGGCCCGGCAAGTCGCTGTGGTCGGCATATTCGGCCCGGCATGTCGCTGTGGTCGGCATATTCGGCCCGGCATGTCGCTGTGGTCGGGATATTCGGCCCGGCATGTCGCTGTGGTCGGGATCTGGAGAGCTCACAGTCAGCAGTTCACATTCTGCAGTAACACCGAAGAACAGAGTGGAGCAGAAAATTAAAAGCAACAACTTCTTCTTAAGAACATCCACGTGGCATCTTGACTGAAAGCTATCTGCCGCCGTATGTCCTTTGGGGGGTGGGGGGGGTGAAAATTGATGCATCGTTGCATTTGAAAAGCCTTTGTGTGGCAAAGCAACAAACAGCGGCTCATTTTCTGACTCATTGCTGTGTCGGTCCTGCACTTTTCCTCAGAAGTCAGAAGCCCCCAGAACAGTCTGTACTTCATCTTAGGTTACAGGTGCCAGGTCCACGTACAACTAATTACATGAGCCAGACAGAGGAGCATGCTGGATTTGTGTGTTTCTAGGTCCAGCTTGTTCTGTGCCTAAAATGATCTATGCAGATTTTCAAGACAGGCTGTCAGTCATAATGGTTCACATAATTTTTTTGTTTTGTGGTTGGCTATAGTGCGACTGCATTAGGCCAGCAATAACAACCTAGTATTTACTCAAGCCCTGAAAATGTACTTTAAACCACATATTCAACTTGAAAACATATTGAGTATATTTCCAGCCCCATTGCTACAGGAATGGCCAGTCGTCCAAAAGGTAGTACCTGCACTGGACCCTGTCCCAAACACACCAACCCAGAGAAGATCCCTTTGTCTCACAGACTCATTATGATAGACCCAAGTTTACAAATTCAGTATAACAATAAGGAAGAAAACAAAAAACACAGGCCTCAGCGCTTAGGCGCTTGGGACCTGTACGTGGGGACCTGTAGGTGGGGACCTGTACATGGGGACCTGTAAGTGGGGACCTGTAGACCACCTGGAGCAGACATATGAGCCCACAGCCATATTCAAAGTGCCATTCAGTCGACACTAAGGTGACAAGTCAAGTTCAGTTTGTAATGCTTTCCAAAGTCCTACTGGAATTACTAATTGAAAATACTTTACTTCCCATCTACAGTTACACACCCTGTTAAATTGTGTCTGAATTGGCAGGAAAGAAGCAGCGGCCCAGCAGAGAAAACAGTGGGTCCATTTACCAGTTACTCTCCCTGTAACTCTGGCTGCAGTGTTCACATACAGTTTGCCTGCTTCTCCTGCTTGCTAGTAGGTAAGTGTCAAAATGATGGGAAAGTTGGCCACATCTGCAGGACGGATCTTTTTGTTTTTTTTTTAAAGGACTGCACAGTCAAAGTAATGTTTTATGTGCCAGGTTACAATGTGGTCAGTAATGAAGTCATTTCTCTGCGAATTCTGAATTATATAGGCAAAAATCAAATATATTCCCGATTCCAAACTTTAAAAATTATCTAAATTTGGAAGCTATATTACACATGCTAATCAGATCTTACTATAGAAGTAAAATGAATACGTGACCTCTGTGTTTCAAAATGATGGATTGTTATTTACACAGAGTGAAAGGTGAGCTTAAACATCAATATATTCATACACTCCACCCCTTAACCAGCAGGGCAATAAAGAAAAAGTGAACTGAGAGTAACAACCGTTGCATTCTCTGAGCATGTAACAAGTATTTTGGGATGCTATGAAACAACTGCAGATTTTCACTTCAGAATGAAAACATACAGAAGTAAATGGGAGTGTGTAGAGGAACAGTCTTAAGAGTCATCTCCGTGCTGCGACAGTGTAGACATTCACATTCAGGCTAGAGCCAGGCGAGATTAGATAGACGGTGGTGTTTCCCGTCCTTGACACGGCAGCCCGCCAGTGTTCCTGAGCACGCACAACGACTCAGCTGAGGAACCTCACCCTGCCCCACAACTATCCTCAGGCTGGTTACTCCAGAAGGTACATAATGTCCAGATGAAAGCTGACACGTTTCTCAGTGAACCCAGACTGCCGGACTGCGCGACCAGAACAGAGCGTTGTCTGTGACGGCAGAGGCCAGTGTAAACACCGGCCTGCTTTTACACAGAGCAGAACCTGTTTATAAGTCTGCCTGCAGGACGAAATCCACAGTATTTACTCACCTTGGCAACTGCATCTTTGTGCATTGACTGCAACCTTGTTTATCATCTTAACCAATCCATTGCAGTGTGGTTGTTTTTCCCAAAACTGCTTTCCTACAGAATGGGAATCTTTTCATGACTACCCCAAAAACAGCATTATTTATCATTTTGGGTTACTATAAAGATCAAACGTAGCTGCCCTCTATTAGTAATCCTTGATGAAAACAAATATAGTTTGACTGCAAGACTTAATATTATTTTTACTAACGTTTGATAAAACATTAAATAAAACATTGCCGCATTGAAGGGCAGTGTGTGGCTCTGTGGGTTTGGACTGTGCGTCTGTGATCAGAAGGTCACTGGTCCAAATCCCGTGACAAGGCCGCAACTGCTCCTGGGACAGCGTGATCCTGCTGACTGATCTTCACGTCATCTTTACGTCTTTAGCAATGCGCTGCTTCAAAGAAAAGTGTCTGCTAAAGTAATTGTAAAACCACTGCTAGAATGTACAGGTTCAAAGTACCAATGCTTTATAAAGCTAGAAGTGGATCGGGACCTGAGATCCGGGTCAGGTGGAGAAAATACTCCCATAGCTAGATGACCTGAAACACTAACATTGCTGAGCCCCTGGTGGTGATCTCAGGAATAGCGCAGTTGTGCCACTGCAAAGAAGACACAGGCAGCAGAGTGGCACAAGGAAACAGGCCAGGGGTATGGGAAAGGAGTGTCCAGAACCCAGAAAGGACAGCACCAACGTGAAGGGGCTGGCCTAGGGGAGCAACCGGAGAAGGCCACAGCAAAGGACATCTAGTGGCGGCCAGAGCAGCTTAAGCTACCAAACTAGTACCAGAGGTCTGGGCAACCAGATCACAGTACCAGAAACTCACCCCCATGAGGAGACAATGGGTTCCTGCTGCCACATTCAGCTGGTACAGTCAAGCAGCCTGCCGGCCATCCCCAAGTGTAAAGGGAGGGCCTTTGGGAAAGGCCCAGCTGGAGCTCCCTCCCTGGCGCATTCAGTGGTCACAAGAGAGCATTATAGTACAAGCTCTGCTTGACATGTGAGCAGAGGCTCTACAGTGCCAGCTCTATATCGCAGCACCTTCCACCCTGGACCAGGTGCTGGTGGATGTGGAGAGAATGGAGGTCTTTCTTGCTCCCTGTCAAACCCCCATCAGCAGTCAGGCTTGTTGAGCCTTTGACATGCAGCACTGAGATGAAGAGCTGCAGGGCTGTTACTCACTCTGGCTCTGCAATCTCCTTTGTCCTGACGGTTACTACCAAGGACTGACCGGGGCCTCTCAGCAGGTGGAGTTTGGAGAGGGGCAATTACAGCGTGCTGCACGCATGCATGTGTGCAGTTAGGGTCGAAAGACCCTTAAAGGGGGGCTGTGCAGTGCATGGTACTATGGGAGTGGGCAAGAATGTATACTCACCACCGTTCCCTTCATCACATGTGACCATTTTACACATAAGGATGGTCCCACTGTGAGCAGGACTCACAGGTTAAAGAGGTAACAAACAATTATTATAATCATTCATTATGTGCAGGTGTGTCACTAGAGATATATGGAAGGGGGGTAAGCCTTTATTGGGGGGTATGATGGAAATGGCCCACCATATTTAAACTAATTAGTGTACATTTATTTGGGGGGGGGGGGGTAAAAACATTTCAGGGGGGCCAAAGTCCCCATAAAATAGGCATAATTACGCCCCTGCTCAGATCTATTCAAACTTATTGGACACTTGAAAAGACTCCCCCCCCCCCCCAACCCCGTGACTGGAGTACATAACGAGACCCATCAACACAAACTCATACACAAGTGCAAGAGCTATGCAGAGCTTTCATTAGACAGACAGAGAACACACAGGATCCACAATCAGAGTATCTGGCTGAATATCCGATTATGGGATGGTGGAGATCACCCCTGACGTCGTGAAAAGAAATAATAACGGGATCAAAAAAGCATAAGCAAGGTGGCTAACTGTGTTAGCATCTTATATACTTGGAATCCCGCAACTGTGATGCAAGTATTACCCAAAACCATAGTTTGAACAATGGAGGTACTTACGTTGGTCATTTACATTAGGTGGGGTTGTGTCCGCCACAAAATAATTTGCCTAGTGGCTGGGGAGGGGCGGGATTCCATGGTTAACACTGACCGACGGCAAATACTGGCTACTATTGACAAATTTTTAGGTTGCAGTGTATCAGGCAGTGTGAGCACAAAGTTTATGGTGGGGGTCCACTCCACCCACTGTGTCACACCAGCGACCACGAGCGACCATGCCCTCCTTCGCTACGCCACGCCTACCTTCATTACTTAAACCCCGCACGACCGTCATTCGATGCGAGGTATTGTAGAATGCAATGTCCGAGCGATTATCTCCCTTGTCTTTGTCCGCAGACGCCAGGGTATCGGGGAATACGGGGTTTAATTACAGGTCAGGCAGGCAAAACGCAGACGGACAATACAATGACCGGACTGGGGAAACAAACTGAAACGCGGACTGAATACAGAGGACTGATGACAACAACCAGAAACAACTGATCACACGGGGATCCCACACGTGGTTAACGAGGGATCTTGGCACCCGGAAGGAGCAGACGATCGGGGCAGGACACATTGTTTGGATACATTAATTTTCTTACTTTACAAATTACTGTTTTGATAAATGTGCTTCCTGGCATTTTCCTAACCTCACCATGCCCAACTTTTCAGAGTCCTTGGCTAAACATGGTGTGGAGCATCACATCACCACGGCAGGCCCACCAGTGCATGCCAAGGCTAGGTGCCTGGACCCTGAAAAGCTGGCTGTTGCCAGAGAGAAGTTTGCCACATTGGAGCATTTGGGGATAGTTTGGCATTCTGACAGCCCCTGGTCTTCTCCTCTCTACATGGTGCCCAAGCCTGGTGGTGGATGGTGCCCCTGTGGGGATTATAGGTGCCTTAATGATGCCACAACCCCCGACCGTTACCCTATCTCTCACATCCAAGATTTCTCCGCCCATTTGGCAGGAACTGTAATTTTTTCAAAGGTGGACCTGGTTAGGGGCTAACATCAGGTCCCAGTACACACTCAGGACATCCCTAAGACTGCTGTCGTCACACCTTTTGGTTTGTTTGAGTTTCTCAGGATGCCTTTTGGGTTAAAGAACCCGGCCCAAACTTTCCCGCGTTTAATGGACAGTGTTGTGCGGGACATGCCTTTTCTGTTTGTTTATTTGGATGACATCTTGGTTGCTAGCAACACTTTGGATGAGCATTTGAGGCATCTCTAGGCATTGTTTGCGCGTCTCAGTGCTCATGGGTTGATTGTGAATGTTAGCAAGTGTCAGTTTGGTGTGCCTTCTGTTGATTTCCTTGGCCGCCGCATTACCTCAGAGGGGGTGGTGCCTCTCCCCGAGAAAGTTGCCGCTGTCCGAGATTTCCTGCAACCAGTCACGGTCAAATCTTTGCAGGACTTTTTTAGAATGGTTCATTTTTACCACCGTCTCATCCCTGGGGCTGCCCAAGTTGTGTTTTTTTCTTCCCCTGCCAATCAGGAGTCAGGAGCCACTTGTGTAGATCTTCAGATTCAGCCTTTATTGCAACAATGAAGTTACAACCAATGCCGGACACTTACAAGTGTGTCCGATACTGTTTTACACCAATTTTTATACATTTTCTTGTGTAACAATTCCTCGTCACTTAAGCATCATCATTCCCTCAACCATTCCCCATCGTTGTTTTCTCCCTTGAGCCACACCCCAATATGATAAGTTTGAATACCCAGCCATGAACTTTTGGTGAACTCAGGCAAATCCCTTCCTTCAGTAGCAAACCTTGGCAGCTTCTGCTTGTTGCAGATTGTCTGGCTAGGGGGTTAATAAGATATTTGTCCTTCAACATAGTGATAAGCTGCAGCACTAATAAAGTACATATTCATACATTAAAGGCTAACAAAATAGCTAACAGATACAGAAACTTCTAAGCCAACACAAGGTGCTCATTCATACTTGTTTTTCATCACATTGTGCACAGCAGTGATTGGTCTGCATTCTCTAAAGATTACAGGTCAGTCTCTACACAGTTTACATCAGCTTCTTAAAAGTGTCACAATGATTACGTTCTCTATGCATTATGAAGTGCTAAATAATATTGCATACCCACATTATGTTTCCCCGGTACTCTGCATTCAGTGGAGTTTCATCTAAGGCAGGGGTAGCCAATCTTACCCGCAAAGAGCCGGTGTGTATGCAGGTTTTTCGGATAACCTGTAGGTCAGCTGTTCAAACCCAGGTGTGAGGACTCTTCAGCCAATCAGTCCTCTAATTAGTAATCTAATTAGGGAGTTGCAGCGAAAACCCGCATACACACCGGCCCTTTGCGGATAAGATTGGCTACCCCTGATCTAAGTCAGTGGTTGACTGGACTGTGGAGTGGTGTCAGGTGTTCCGTGCTGCTAGCCCACCCCTTGCCGGATGCTCCCATTGCCGTCACTACAGATGCTTCAGATGTTGCTGTTGGCACAGTACATGAGCAGCTAGTAAATGGTGGATGGCAACCGCTGGCCTTTTTCAGTCACCAGTTACACTCCAATGAGCGCAAGTACAGCACTTTTGACCGGGAGTTCCTTGGGCTGTACTTAGCTGTGCGCCATTTCCGCTTCCTGTTAGAAGGGCGTCCGTTCACTGCTTTCATGGATCACAAGCCATTGGTGGCTGCAATGCGCAAGATTTCTGACCCTTGGTCTGCCTGTCAGCAGCGTCAGCTGGCGTTTATTTCTGAGTTCACCACAGACATCCATCATGTCGCTGGCAAACACAATGTAGTGGCTGATTGTCTCTCATGTTCGGTGGTTGGTGCTGTCCACTTTGGTTTGGATTATGCCCTCATGGTAGCTGACCAGGCCTCCGACAGTGGCACTGAAGGGTTGCAGTCTGCTGACACGCGACTGCAGCTGCAGGACATGCTTTTTGGTGACACCTCACTGCTTTGTGATGTCTCCACAGGAACTGCACGGCCTGTAGTGCCGTGTGGCTGGAGGCGTTGTGTGTTTGTGGCTGTGCATGGCTTTTCCCATCCTGGCCGCAAGGCATCCCAGAAGCTGCTTTCAGCTAAGTTTGTTCGGCACATTCTGAAAAAGGATGTATGCGACTGGGTTGCTTCTTGCCTTGCTTGTCAGCAGGCTAAGATTCAGCTGCACACCAGGGCCCCTGTAGCGCCTTTCGCCGTTCCAGAACATCGATTTGATCATGTCCACGTGGATTTGGTTGGTCCGTTGCCAACGTCCCGTGGTTACACGCACCTTTTGACCATCGTTGACTCACTGGCCGGTGGTGCCATTGGCCTCCACAGCCACAGCAGATGTGGCTCGGGTTTTCATCAGCTCCTGGGTCTTTCGTTTTTGGTGTGCCTGCCGACCTGTCGTTTGACCGCGGCGCACAGTTCACCTCCGACTTGTGGAGTGTGATTGCCCGTGAGTTAGGGATCACTCTCCACCGTACCACTGCTTATCACCCACAAGCTAACGGGTTGTGTGAGTGCTTTCACCACTTTCAAAGGCTGCCCTTCGTGCGTCTCTTCAGGGTGCTTCTTGGTCTGACAGGTTTCCGTGGGCTTTGCTTGGTTTGCGGACAGCTCCAAAGGCCGACCTGCAGACTTCATCTGCTGAGTTGGTTTACGGGCAGCCCTTGCGAGTGCCTGGTGATTTTCTCCCAGATGCATCAATTCCATGATCAGCTGAGCAACAGCACTTGGTTTTTCAGGACACTGTGGCCACTTTCGGTCCAACACCCACGTCGCACCATGGTTTTCCGCGGTCTCATGTTCTCCCAAAGCTGGTAGACACTCGTTTTGTTTTTGGTCAGCATGACGCCGATCGCGAACCTTTGCGGCCCCCATATGATGGGCCTTTTTGCGTGCTGCAGTCTGGGGACAAGTTTTTTGTTTTGGACAGGGGTGGTAAGGCCGACCGCATTTCTGTAGATTGTTTGAAGCCAGCCCATTTGTACTGTACTTGGATGCTCCAGTGCCACTGGGCCAGCTTCCTCATAGGGGTCGTCTGCGCTGCTCGGTCCCGGCACCAGCCCGGTTATGCCTGCTCCTGCGGGAGATACTGTGAGCAGGTCCGGGCGAGTGATCTGACCCCCTAAGAGGTACTTTCCTCCTGCTCCTTTTTTTCTTTTTTATTATTAATAAAGTTTTCATTCTCTTTCACAAGAACAAGCTGTCTCCTGTCTTTTCTCCCTTCGCCACATTATAGACCAAAACTCAGCCTTATATTAACTATCCAGATAACTAGCTACTACGCACCCAAATTATAACGGACCTTCCTAAATTCTCTTTTATAATTTACCTACCTCTTTGCACGTATCGATGGCCTCAGGCAGCACGAGTCTCTCACTAGTGTTGAAAGACTTCTCCTGACAGATTTCAAGTAGCTACTCGTTGGTTGTCCATCTCAGCCTGAGACTGCTTTGATAGCGGCTCCCTCTGGGCCTCCAGTTTATGCACTTTTCGCTGAAAGAAAATTAACTCTTTGTTGCTGATGATGATATTATGCTATGTATTCAGAGGTCTGGCTAATTTGTCAGGTTTCATTGATTCTTTTTATAAAACACGAAAGTACACACTGTGGCTTATCTTTTTGAAGTACAATGAATCCACAACACAGAAAATCCTCAATTGTCTTTACATGCCTTAAGTTTTCCTATTTTGGCCGACCTCCTAACCGACAATTTCATGGCTGCTAATCAGCCAATGGTCGGCAAGAGTGGTTTGCAACTATGCTCCTTGTTTTCGGAAATCCCATTTACTTTTCACACAGGCTTTTTCCCAAGGGAACTGGATATTCGAAAATGGTAACAAACTACCTACAAAATTACATCAGACTTGCTCTGTATTACTCTTTAGGCTTTGCCAGTATAACAGCAGCTTCCTTTCAGGGAAACTGTATTTTTGTGAATTTTAAAATAATTATTTTTTCAACACAGTCAAAGTACCATATACCGCGGTGCAATGTCTGAATGGTATGGAAAGTCATATACAGCACAAGCTTACTACTATTAGCCTTAATCTGAAAATACAATAGGACCCCCTTATCTGCGGTTTACCATGGTCTGAAAAAAAGCTAAAAATTCCAAAAAAGGTTTATAGGATTCAAACCACGTGCCAATCAATTAAAGGCTCTAAGCCGGTGGTGAATACCCACAAAGGGCTAAGATATTTTTTTAAAGATATTTTTATCATTACAGGTCATGTACAAGTATATATGGTATAATATTTTTCATTGTAAAATGAGTAACAGTGGCCTATATTTTTTCCTTCATCCTTTGAGGGGTATAAAAAGCATGATTTTAATTGCACAATTGAGTTTTTGCTAGCAAAAGTGTAATTTTTGTACATTGTAGAGATCTGAAATTCTCATTTTGTATATGCGTAATTTCAGATCTCTAAAATGTAATTGTAGAGATCTGTAATTAATTTTTTACTTGTAAAAACTTAATTATGAATATGTGGACCTGGATTTCTTACTAGTCAGAACGTAAATACGGATACTGGCATTCAAGTTGTCCATTCTGAGGACCCTCGGGTTTCCTAGGAGGGGCAAGACAGCTCCTGTTTCCGGCCCTGCAGAGGAGCCTTCGCCTCCCCATCAGCTTCCAAATGTCCTGGCTCAGCCTGGTCTGCATCCAGGTATCCCCGCTTCACCTCACCTGCCTCTGCAGCTGTTTCCTGCATTGCCAATTGGAGAGATAGATGGGGCCTCAGGAGATCCTCAGGCTTCTTTGGATCGAAATTGACTCCCCAGAGCTTGGTCCAGCAGTGGCTGTAGCGGCAGTCCCAGATCCTGAGGGGAGCAACGGGTTTTCCTCACCCCCCATGAGAGGCAAGGCTAGCTCCATATCCAAGAAGAAGATGCAGAGGAAGCTCCTTTTAGGGTTAGAGTTAGGGTTAGAAAGCCATTAAGGAAACTAATTTCTATCCAAAAGCTCATGACTATAGGTAATGGTAGGAATGTAGACAGACCGATAACTTTGCCATATTATTGATATAATTATTTCTCTAAGGCTGGGTTGCACCACCGTGGATTAAATTAATCCTGGTTTAGACTTAATCTACGGTTAGTAAATCTAGGTTTAACCTGCTTTTTAATTAAACGGAGATGCGTTGCACATCTTAAATTCAACCATGGATTATTTAAACCAGTTTAAACTATGATTAAAATTGGATTAATTTAGCTTCAGTGTCCGCCATGATGGATTCCGAGGAAATGTGAACAAATTCATGATGCATCCTAGGCTAAATAAATATGGTCCTAAGTAAGTGAGTCAACCCTCAGCTGGTATTTCAACTAATTTGCACGTTCTCATAGCCGCTTTATGCGCAAACAGGCTAAGACTGTCACAAAGTGTCACACAGTTTTGAATTTCTTATTCTTGCCCATTTGCATTAAAACTAGGTAAATTAATCTGCAAATTAAACTTCACCACTGTAAAATTTATAAGAATAAACAGTGAATGAACATTGCTTTATGTTTACAGAAACTGAATATAGAATAAAAAAAATATATTAAAAAAGGATTATCACAGTTAGAGTTCACGCTAGTTAAAGTATTTGTAGTGAAAACATCAATTAATTCTTGACTGCCGTTTCACTCTCACTTGAGGGCCTTGAAGCAGTAAACATAAAAATGCAAAGTTACTACGAGCTGGATAAGTCGAGGTACAGCGGAGTTCCTCTCACTTCCATGCATGATAGCTGGTCCAACCTTTCTACTGAGAGCAGGGGCGTCAGAAGCATTTTGAATGTGGGGGGGACACACTGGCATAAAACTAATATTTTATGTTAAATGTTGGGGGATCCAAACGAATAATTATGAAATGTGAGGGGGACACGTCCCCCTCAGATTTAATGGCGGCGACGCCCATGACTGAGAGGTATATGATACACTCTTTTGTAAATCGATACCGCATGAACAACTCACTATTGCTTTAAAAAATCAATTGGGTTTATCCTGTCTCGAATTTTCCTATATGCACCCAACAAAGAAATGCAGTCACGTTTTCAATAAAACTAAAACAGACCTTAACATAAACCTCCTGGAGGGGTGGTTTAAATATGACTGCTAATCCATCTTTATACTTGATTTAAATTCATTGGTGCAACAGACTTTAATTTAATCTAGGTTTGAGTGGAAATTAAACTAAGATTAACAAAGGTTTAGATTTAACCAAAATTAATTGTAAACTAAATTTAAACTAGGTTTAAACTTTGGTTCAACAGGATTAGTAGACCAATCTTGATTTAATCCATTTTAAAAGTTAAATCATGTTGGTGCAACCCAGCCTTTATTTAAAAAAATACGAGGCATTTGCGTCAACTTTATTTAGGACCATATTTATTTAGCCTAGGATCATGATGCATCATGAATTTGTTCACATTTCCTCGGAATCCATCATGGCGGACACTGAAGCTAAATCAATCCAATTTTAATCATAGTTTAAACTGGTTTAACTAATCCATGGTTGAATTTAAGACGTGCAACGCATCTCCGATTAATTAAAAACCAGTTTAAACCTAGATTTACTAACCGTATATTAAGTCTAAACCAGCATTAATTTAATCCACGTTGGTGCAACCCAGTCATAAAGTTATATTCTACCTAGAGCATATATTTAAATAGACATTTAAACATTTAACAAGGACTCTAAATTAATTAATTTAGTTTTTTAGTAATTTAAATACATGTACAACTCCATAATTTTTCCTCTTCTGCACACACATGAAATACAAATCTAGGACCTGACGTTAACGCGGAAGCGTGCGTGAAACGTGACGTCTTTCTACTTCCTGTCACCACGTGTGGGGTGTCGTGTTATGATAACTGTGGCTGTTTTTTGTAAATTTTAACAAAGTTTAATCATTAGAGACATTTTACTGTAACGATGGGAAAATTAAATGTTGTTCTTTTAAGATATCTTTCCAGAGATGACTTCCGGGTCCTAACTGCTGTACGTATTCCAAATGTATTCTTCTTAACTACCTTTAACAAACTAATCATTTAGGTTAGTTGGTTATTTCATGCCAAATTATTGACATAATGTTTTTGTGTTTTTCCTTCTCGATGTTGCTTTGTAGGTTGAAATGGGTATGAAGAATCACGAAATAGTACCAGTGAGTCTCATCGCTTCTATAGCGAGTCTCAGACACGGTGGATGCAATAAGATCCTACGGGAACTTGTGAAACACAAGCTGATGGCGTTTGAACGTACAAAAAGTAAGAGTGACACCCTTAATTAACATACGCTGTTTTTATGACTTCGTACTTGTATATTTTCTGAGAACATTCAACATCGTGCTACAAATACCCCTTAAAGCTTACTTTTGATTGATCTCTCTTTAGCCGTGCAAGGGTACCGTTTGAACTATGGAGGGTATGACTACTTGGCTTTGAAAACATTGTCTTCCAGAGATGTACTGACATCTGTGGGCAACCAAATGGGTGTAGGCAAAGAGTCAGGTAAGCCTATGCTAGAGCTGTATCAATACAACAGTCAGTCGACCTATCGTAATTGTTGATACTTTGACCATTTGCATCGATTTAATAATTTATTACAGTACCGCGTAACACCGGCACAATGTTTTATTTTCTAAATGTTTTTTCAACATATCCTGATTATATATGCCTACGCTAGTTTAGCCTATGCTAATTACATATTTATGTAGCATATGCAAAGTGCACTGCAATGCAAAAATGCAGTGAAGAGTCTACCTCTGAAACTTGAAGTCCACGTTTAATTTTCCCTCCCTCTGTGTGTGTGTGTGTGTGTGTGTGTGTGTGTGTGTGTGTGTGTGTGTGTGTCTCTCTCTCTCTCTCTCTCTCTATCTATCTATCTATCTATCTATATATATATATATATATATATATATATATATATATATTCACATTTGCAGTTTTAAAACAGAAAAAAAGAAATGCATAGTTTATGCAGCTGGGAGTTGATGTGGGCAACACGTTTATTCAACATACTAACTCATTGCTGGCATTTCAAGGCTGGTAATGCCTGTTAATAAAATTTGGCCTGTTTTAAATTTTGGTGCTTATTTTGGAGTGTTATATTAAGTATGGCTGGGTGATATGACCTCAAATTATGAACCAAGATACCATTTCAAATTCAAGGTTAACACATTGCAGCCAAAAACAAGCTGTGACCCCACTTATGACATCTTAGTGTGTCTTTGGTCTGTTAAGTTCCATTTCAAGCATGCACTGATCACATGGCATGAACATCAGTAATTCAGCTGTACTGTAACTAGGTCTTTCATCATTTCAGATATCTACATCGTTGCCAATTCAGAGGGGGAACAGTTTGCTTTGAAACTTCACAGACTGGGTCGGACGTCATTCCGGAACCTCAGGAACAAACGGGACTACCACAAGCACAGAAGCAGAATGTCTTGGCTCTACCTTTCTCGTCTCTCTGCCATGAAGGAGTATGCCTACATGAAGGTCTGTATAAACAATAAGGAGATAAGTATGGCTTTTACTCCATGTGAGAGTTAAAGTTACGGTTGGCAGAGTAGCTCAGTGGTTAACACTATAGCCTCACACTTCCTGGGTTGTGGGTTTGATTCTCACCTCCCACTTTGTATATGTGGAGTTTCTATTTTCTTTGTGTTTGTATAGATTTACAGAAAACATTGCCTTAGCTGAAATGGTGTCAAAATTTCCCATATCACGCGACTGTGATTTTATGCACTGTGATGTGCTACCGGTTCATTAAGGGGTGCAAAGGATGTTTGAATTGTATCATGGTTTTTGAGTAACGGATGAGGTCTTTTTTTTAGATCAGCAACAAACGAATGGGGCAAGTGAACAAATATAACTGCTTTCCATTTATTACTTAAACAAAAGGTCACTTAAAGCAAGGAACTTTTGACATGCCCCGTTCATTTGAACACATGACTTTTTGCCTGTATCTTTTCTCTTCTACTCTGCATCATACAGAAGTCCATAGAGGACATCCATAATCTTTTTCTATCGTATCAACTTATTTTTCTCGTGATCTTAACATAGCCAAAGTTGTTTTCTTGAGATCATGAAATACCAAGGTGTTATCTTGGGAAAAGAAAAGCTGTAATTAGACATGCAAGCAGCATTTGTCAAGAGAAGGAGGGAAGTGGATTCCACTAAAAATTCCATGGCTAATGCCTTTGAATCTGTGCATTAGTTTGTTTTTATTGCATTTGCTGCACATAAGGGGGAATTCTCCCCTGTTATAAGAAATGAATTTCACACCTTGAATGCATGTCCTGTATGGACTTCAGTGGCATTGAGATTTAGAGAATCGTTACTTTATAAACCTCAGGGGTCAACTATGGCCCGTCATCTGAGTAAGCCCTGTGATTTCGCGATATTCTTCCTTATGATGTTTCAAGTGCCTAATTAGATTTGTTGTATTAAGCAATGCTCTATTACAAACATAAAAACAGACATGTTTCTAGCACTTTTTCTAGAAAAGGCTTGAATTAGCTATCGAACTGATTCAGTTTCTCTCAGGTGTTCATGCACAGCCGATGACCACCTCTATTGTTAGCCAACTAGATATTGTTGGTGATGGGAGAAGGAAGTCAGAGCTGGACGTGTTTAACAATGCACAGTAATCCCACCTGCTGTGGGTTTTTAAGCCGTATTTATATCATCATTGAAGTTTTTTTAAATTTAAATTGGTATCCTATGCAGGCTTCCCTCTTCTTTTTAGCCCACACTTCCTGGCACAGGCTCCAGGCTCTCCATGGCTCTGTAGTAAATGATGAATGGATGGATGGATGGATGGATGGATGGATAGATAGATCTTATATTTAACTTCATGATGCAAAGGCTGACCCTTTGTATTGTCACGTGCTTTGTGAGAGCACATGCTGAAATGTCTGGTTTTATGTCAAACCGTTGTAGTGTTTACATTCTTCATTTTGCCATCTGCTCCATTTTTCACATTGTGCCCTTACACACCTGGTTATTTCATGAAGCAGTTCAGGTGCTACTCAGTTGATATGATTTTAGATGTGTCCCCCATTCAGCAGTCTTTCACTGCAGGCCCACAGTGCTGGGGAAAATAGAATGTATTTTGATTTTTTTTTTGGAGTCATATGATTGATAGTTTCCTTGTGATTCTATATAATGAAAGTTGAGGCACCTTGTGCAGTGGAAAGTAAACACACCTGGTTTTGTTTCCAACAGGCCCTGTATGACAGAGGATTTCCTGTTCCTAAAGCAGTGGATTACAACAGGCATGCTGTAGTGATGGAGCTCATTAATGGCTATCCCCTGTGAGTAGACACTTCCTGTGTGGACCTCAGAGTTTATTTTTTGTGACCTTCTCTTGAATGTATTTAATGTTGGAAGTAGGGCTGTGCGATATGACTATACATATTGGATGATGAAATAAAAACATCTGTCGTTTCATATTATGCTCTGTCGTTTATTTTGTGGTGTCACAAAAGACACTGTTTACGGCAACATTTTTTCATCATTTGGATGACAGTTTCGCAAGGTTACATGCCACAATGTGGCATGAGGTACTTTGTATGGAATTTTTAATTTAACTTTATTATTTGTAACCCACAGAAGACAATCGACAAATATGTACCATGATCCACAAATATTTATTCACAAATATATATTTTTTATATGCGTTGTGTTAAATCATATCCATATATATATTTTTTTATTATTTTGCACGTGTTTTGCACATTTGTGGATCACTTCCTGTCTGTTTGTGGATCGCGTTACATTTGTGACTTCCCTCCTATTGATTAGTGAATTTTTGTCTGGTTCATACCACTATGCCCCTAAGACGTGACGGCATGGATAAACCTAAATAATATAGACATGTCTTGTAAAGTGTTTTAAGCATTAAACTACGGGGAACTATGTATACCATGTAAGTTTAATATTGTATGTTTTATATATATTTATTATTAATTGCATGGAGTCCATTCACCACCAGTGACTTTAAGCAAGACAGCTGGGCTATTGAACGTGAAGCGTATGCATACAAACACCAAAACATATCACAAACACTGAAAGATATTACAGCCGGAAAATTGCATATAAAGCTCACTTTACCGTCGTGTTGGAGTTAAGGTTTAAACTCGAACCCGCTTTCTGGAACGTTTCAGTATAGATCCGCATATCTCCACATACGTCATTAAGCGAGAATAGCAGGGAGGTATATATACCCGAAAGTGGGTTTGGGTTTAAACCTTAACCGAGACGCACGGTAAAGTTACCTTAATTTTTCCGGCTATCATATCTTTCCACAAAAGCAAGCGACACCACTTGGTTTTCCAGGTTTCTTTACAGGCAAATTTTAATATTTCAATATTGTGTTTGCAGTTCACCTTCAATAGCCCAGCTGTCTTCTTTACAGTCAGTGACGGTGAATGGACATGGTGGAATCGCTAATAAATATGTTTAAAAACACAGATTTATGTGCATTGTTCCCTGTAGTTTAATGCTTAAAGCACATTTAACTGTACATGTCTGTATCGTTTAGGTTTATACTTATTAGTTCATTAATTCTATCTTTTGTACTTTAAATGGACACACTACATTTATTAGTAACGGAAAAGTATTGCAAGGGAACACAAAACTATTGCGAGAGAACTCAAAAAAAACTTTCCCACCCAGACTTCTTAAGGTCTCTTTATACCACAGCTGATCTATAGAAAAAAATCACATCAATAAATACAATATGCATTTTTATTTGTGTTGTGTAAAATCATATCCACAAAAATATGAAGAGATTTGTACGTGTGAAAAGGGATTTGCATATTTGTGGATCGTGTTACATTTGTGACCTCGCTCCTTTTTATTTGTGGATTTTTGTCCAATTCCTACCACAGCTGATCTGTAGAAAGAATCCATAAATGAGGTGCAGCTGTGATATATATATCATTATCGGGATATGAGAATTTGCCAAAATGTTTACACAATAATTCCAATTTTTCTAACTCTATATTTCTTATATCTGAACCAGAATTCTGCAATTTGTGGCAGATCTCTTAATTCACATTGTTAATCATTTCTAGCATGCAAATTTACTGCAACTTCCTATGTAAATTCACAGATGTCAAGTGCATGAAGTGGAAGATCCAGCTACCTTGTATAGTGAAGTTATGGATTTGATCGTGAAACTGGCCAATCACGGCCTCATCCATGGAGATTTCAATGAATTCAACCTCATGCTGGATGACAAAGAGCACATCACAATGATCGACTTTCCTCAGATGGTCTCTACGTCACATCTGAATGCTGAATGGTGATGGCATTTCAGGACATTTTCCTCATGCATGTTTTCATTTCATGACATGTCTAAGACTAAATTTTTGCTAAAGTTGCCATTTTTATTTCCTAGGTATTTTGATCGGGATGTCAAATGTATACGAGATTTCTTCATCAAGAGATTTAATTATGAAAGTGAGCTTTATCCCACTTTTACAGACATCAGGTAGTGTATTTATGTTTGTTTCTACGTATCCATGAATTTATGTATTATCCTGATGCTCGTGACAATTGAAAGTTTGTTTAGATGCTCTAATATCTCAAATATTGTAATTTTAAGTAACGATTTATAGCTTTGGTTTTCTTGTTGATCAATGAATTAATATTTTCAGGATTAAAGTGTTGTATATTGCATACAGCTGTCATCCAGCCCAGGTCCCAGGACCATTTTGCCAAACTGGGGGGGGGGACACAGTTTAACTCACCAAGGGTAATACTAGTAATACTGCTATGGCAATGTTAAAACAACAACTGACAGTCACTCGTTGGTGAAGCGAATGAAAAACTGACCTGTCAGAACCATGAGCAGCACAACCAACATGAAGTCTGTTTTTACAAAGTAAATCATAATTTTTGGGTCTGCACAAATAAAACCACACGCATAAAATACAGACAGTGGTTGCCCAAAAAAATAAAAACAAGATATGTAAGGCCTATGTTTTAATCTTAAGCTAGCTAAGAAACCAAACTGGACTGACCTGTCAGAATAGCTGAATGTCCATTTCACCACATTTATTCAGATTCGCTCTCAGTACCCTGCGCTTGTTTGTCAGAAAACAGTCTCCACCCACTCCATGCAGTGTTTAGCAGTCAAGAATTTTAACTTTTGTGGCCAGGCTAAGCCCCTCTATGCCCTCTGTTGACAGTGGGTCTGCTGTCATCCTTTGCCCATATAAGTAGCTTATAGTCCGTATTCTATAAGCTCCATATCTTGGCCATTTGTTAGATGAGTGGAGGATTTGATTACGCATTTCTGGTAAATGTGCTTGTGTATGATTGTTTGGTGACAGTACCGCGGTTTCCTTGCCCTGCAGGAGGGAGTGCTCTTTGGATGTGGAGGTCTCTGCTAGCGGCTACACTAAAGACATGCAGGAGGATGACTCCCTGCTGCATCCTGCGGGCCCCGAGGATCAGGAGGGCCTCGATGGGGAGGAGGAGGAGCCCACAGCAGCAGACGGACCCCTAGGGGGCAGTGTCCCAGAGACTGTAGACTTGGAGGAGTTCAGAAACGCCGTACAGGAACTGGAGGGACTGAAGATAGGGGAGGACGTGCCTCCCGACGAGACCAACTATCAGGTCTTGGTCCCTCAACCCACTGAAACGGCTGAAGTTGGCCGTACCCCGACAGAGCCCGACTGTAAAGCCTATCAGGACCCCGGGAGTGGTGATGATGATGATGATGATGATGATGAGGAGGAGGAGGGGGGGGCAGAAGGAGAGGAGCAAGAAGCAGCAGATGAGTGCCCTGAATTGGTGGACCTCTCCTCTGCCAATAAGGAGTTCAAACCATTCAGGTGCAGATCTGATTTCTTTATCTTCTGCATGCTTTCTTAGAGCACAGTGTAAATAATCAACTGCAGTCACTCCTTAATATTCACCTACCATTTTGTTCATAGTCATCAAAGAATCTAAAGTTTTGATGCAAATGTTGTTTTTGTATTTGAGCCTAATTTCTGTGTCTTGTCAGTAAGTTATGGTCCTAGGGACTGTGCTTGTGTGTTGGGAATGTTGACTACATGTCCTTACTACAGGGACCAAAATAGCCTGCATCACATTAATGAGCACCGCAGGAGAACCACCAGTGAGACGACCACCAGCAGCGTTGGTAGCTGCTCCACCATTCCCCCGGTCAGTATATGCTCCTTTAAACTGGGAATGCTCTATCTGCCATTTGCCTCTATTCAATAGAAAGTTTTTTTTTTTCTTTTCTCTTTGGCGCCACCTGGTGGCACTTTAACAGAATTTGGTAATTCTTCCATTCATTGATTATATATCCAGTGTTTGCCATTAAATTTATTAGAAAGTTCTGACCTGATAGCATACATTGCTTGTCTTTTGAATTGTTGCATTGGAATAATTAGGGTGTTAGGGTGACTGACCGAGCTCCTGTCACCCACTTACGCAGGAGGTGGTGAAGCAGAAAGTGAAGCGGCAGCTCGGCAAGCAGCAGAAGGCCGCCCAGCGGCGGCGCCTGCAGAAGGGCGAGGCCAACCTGGTCACCAAGGAGAGGCGCGAGAACATGCAGAACATCAAGTGCAGCGTGGAGGCTGCCACGTTTTGGGGCTAGTGAAGGCAATGTTGCCCAGGGTGGACAGAGGTTTTCAGTGTGACTCTGGGGGTGGGGCATCATTTATTTGTACAGAAATAAACATTATTATTTGTGAAGAGGAGAATCTTATGTATCTGCGATCTTTTTCATTTCTGCTAGACTTAAGTTTTTTTTCCCCGCATATCCTGAAGCCTCCTGCATGAACCTCAGTGTGTATTTCGTTGGCAAGTGAACCCTTCAGAGTATAAACTCTTCAGCGGGAGTGATGTGTGTTAAAGCCTTGGAATCGCACCTTATCTTTGACACCAGGCCGTGTCCGTCATTCACATTCATCATTAAAGGGTTTTGTGAACATATTGGACCTGTACCTACAGCAGATGATTAACCAGTCAAGGAAATTGAAAAAACAAGTTAAACGCCACACTCTAAGGATACAAATATGGTTTGGTTTCATACAGATGTATATAGGCAGTCCCCGGGCTAAGAACGTCTGACAACTTATGAACAGATTGCTATGAAACATACCATATCGATAGGTTGAATAATAAAGAACGCACATACTACTTTGTGATGCTCATAAAAACACTGCACAGCTTCAGTGATTTGTCATAGGCTTCAACACAGTTGTTGTGGAGGAGGTGAACTCCGCTGAGTGCGGGACGGTGACCCTGTGCCTTCATCTTGGACTTCATCCTGGTGGCATGTAAACCCCTGATGGTCCGATGTCAGCAGCAGGAGTTTCCAGCAGGCCAGAGGTCGGCTGTGTCCTGACGGTAAGAAAGAACATTCTGGAAGGTGATTGCTGAGGAGTAAATGCGGGGTGAAGGTTAACCCAGACAACCCATGTCAATTTGTAATTAACTGCTGCTGAAGCAAAATGCAAACACAAGCTCCTTCCAGCTATGAGTACGGATTGCAGTGTTGCCTTTCAAGGAACAATGATTCAATAGTTAAATTATTTCGATCGCTCTGTGTCACTTTTGGGGTCGAAGCCTGTCATGAAGGTTAACTGCCATGTGGTCTCAGAGGGCTACCCTGTGATCAGAACATCACCTCTTGGAGCCCCAGCCTTGGCAGCATAGATACGTGTCCATAGGTCCATCAGCAAGCCCTTAACCCCCAGCTCCTGGGGTGCTCTCTGCTAGCTAACCCAGTACCGTGAAGCCGAAGCCTGCTGTCACCTGCATGTGTGTCTCGTGGAGAGCCAGACAGGATAGTCAAAAAGAAAAATTCCCCACAAGGATTAATAAAATATCAGTATTCTATTTAGACACTGTGAAATTGCCAGACCCATTTATAAGGGCTGCTTGTTTCCATTTTCCAGCATCATCACTGCAAGATACTGTTATTTGGTGCAGTTTGTCTTGATCCATTCACTTCTGCAGGTGGATGCTATGAAAGATACACACCCTTGAAAACAAAGCACTATTGTGTCAAAAATGGCTGGGATCCTCTGTGGAGCGGGTAGTGAGTGAGCGTGCACCGTGTGCAGCTCTTTGGTGAGGGGGGCTAAAGCGCCCCCTCGCTCTTTCAGGCCCCATGGCGATTCTTTGACGGGGCCCGTCCACTTAGGCTTCTCTTCATGAGCAGAGCAGCCTGACAATAGGTCGCCTTTGTTAGAAGCGCTGACTGGCGGACTTCTGAAAGGGAGATTAGGGGATATGCAAGAATATTAGGTTCGAGAAATAAAACCAAGGAGACAAAGGATGAAAGAATTAGCTATCGGTTATAGAACATGGATGTGCAGCAATAGTGAAGGGACTTTCACAGTTTGTTGCGAAGAGTGTTGGGAAGAGAAATTTTGAATATGATGTGCTTTGCCAGCTTAAAAAATAACTAATAAATTAATGAAAAAGTACAGAATCTGAAATGGTCAATTTACCTGCATTTTGACTTTGTTCCTGCATGAAGCCTCATAATCACATTTTTATGTCCTGCATCACAGAGACAGGGAATAACCCAATTTATGAACAAAGGCCATTCAGAGCTGCTCAGTGCACAAAAGCTGCAAACTGGTTTGGAGTGCTTTTCAGAGTGTCTGCTGTGTGAGCTTGCCATGGAAAACCTGGAATCGGTTCTAATGAGGTCCATTACGATGGATTTCGGTCAACAGGTTTTAAGCACCATGGCCAAGCTATGGACAGTTACTGGCAGATGCGTGAAAGTGAATCGGTTTTCATAACAAAGCTGGGTCTACATTTGTATGACAACTTCCGTCACTGTAGCTCAATGAATATTAGTCCCTGGGGAGAAAACAGCTAAAGAACTCATACCGCTTTTATGTTCCAAGGTAACATTTGCATATATTTCCAGAGCCTGGAATCATGTTTAAGTTCGAGTCAAATAATCGTGTAGGATGGTCATCAAACTCGTTACAAGAAAGCGTAATCTCAACAGACTGCTACATTCTGCTTTGTCGAAAGGAAACTCCCACAATTTTAAAGTTAAACCCCATCCTCTCCAGCAGTGGGAGGCTATTCCGCAATAAAAGCGTTCTTTCACAGTCATACCTAGTTTTGAAATTCAGCCCAGGAACAAAAATAAAGAAAAGTCAGCGGCCGACGTCCTGTGGATTGCCTGAGCAACTCCCTAATAGTCTGTTATCATGTTACGTGATGACATGCGGCACGATGGTGAATTTCGCTGTAATGAGACCGATTTGGCAGCTGCTGTGTCTGTCCAGTCCTGAATGGAGAGGGAGTGGGAGTCTAGGTGGGCCGGGGGGCTGTGTGTGTGTGTGTGTTGGGGCAGCTACATTCCTGTGCTGGTCTTTGGTGGGCTGGTTTAGGTAGCCAGTGGGTGTGCTTAATAGGATTGGGGGGAAGAGAGAGAGGAGCCCGGCCTCACAACTAATTAGTTCAGTGCTTGACAAAGGTGGGACGGCTGCACCGGACCCCTAGCGGTGCCTCCACAAGCCTCTGTTCGGCTGATTGGCAGGCGGGGAGGGGGAAGGAAAAGTAGAACAAGAAGAAGAAAGGGAAAGGGGGAAGCTTGCTGGTGTGTGCCGGGTCTTCGGCCGGGCGGGAGAACTGAGGCAGAGTGGCCCGGCGCTTGCAGAGATGAGGACCGGTACTGGATGATCCTGAATCAGGTCCTCCAGGTGCTGCTATGGACCACTTCTGGGCCTCCTTGGCGGAGGCTGTGACCCGGCTAGCACCCCACACCGACACCGGAGGCTCCTTCAAGGACCGTGAGTAGCCTGAGGCGTTACACAGCCCCCGAAGGGAAGCTGAGTGTGCTGTGCTGTGTCAGAGTTCCTGCATGTGAAACCGTGCTGTCAGAAGGGCATTATGGGTGTGAGACGAGGCTCAGGAACGGGCACCGCAATGTTGACTGCGCTGGAGAGTCTGTACAATTAGTATTTCTGGCTGATATAGTATTTGTGTGGCTTTATTCTTTTGTATTTGTCCTCACTTTACAACACATGCCACTGAGCTGTTTTATATTTTCTGAAAAATGCCATAAGTCTGTCCTGCATTTCTCCATAATGTCATGATAAAGCAGAATGTGTGAAATTTGCCATAGTGATGGAAATGAGGTTTCTGCATATAAACACGGCCTTTGTCGGCTGCCTATTCTTTAAACTGCAAACGAGAGCAAAGCTAATCCCTAAAGTTTGTATTGGAATTTCACACAGTGTGGTGTGAGACTTTGCACAATGACAAACAGCGCGAGAACCGAGGTTTAGTCATGTTCTCTTTTACCACTGCGGTATAGATAAGATTAACCCCCTTTTTTTAGTTTCACCAGCTGTAGCATCTCCCAGTATAGAAAAAGAAACTTCTGTTCCCAGTGATGGGGAGACTCTGAAGTCCAGTAGAAATCTTTTTTGCCCCTCCCACAGTCAACTTGTTCAGTGGTATGGAGGGGACTGTACCATGTATACACCTGGATGTTAGCTTGCAGAACAGCCCATGAAACTTAGAGTTGCTTTCCTGAAACTGCACCCATACCTCAGTCTCCCTGTTTTTATAAAGAGTGATATGGTCACCCATCCTGCACAACCTCAACCTGTTCTTCCGTGTTGTAAAAGGCAGGGGATTGCCTTCGAGTTTGAATATGGCATTGCTCTCTCTCTCTCTCTCTCTCTCTCTCTATCTATCCATCTATCATCCATCTATCCATCCATCCATCCATTCATCCATCCATCTATCTATCTATCTATCTAATCTGAAGGACTGTATTGGCTCGAGGCCAGTTCTAATACACCCTACAGACTGTTATTTTCTCCATTCATGTGGTTCTGTCTCTGTTTGACGGTGTTTGGTCCCAATTATAAATCCAATATGCAGGTTTGGTATTTATACTCTGTGATGTGTGTGTCATACAGTATTACAGTATGTGATGGTAGTTTCATGGTATACAGCATAGAAAAGCAATATTTGTACTATCAAACTGGACACCAAGAAAGTCTCAGTCAACTTTCAAAAGGAAAGCAAGTTAGACAATCTTTATACAACTTGGCATAAAACAATATCCACCAGACGACATGTACCTATACATATCAAGTAAAGTTAAATGAAAGTATTAAAACAGACCAAAACTGTACTACTGATTCCATCAGTTTTTCAAATATTGTGGTTTGGCAAAATGGAATTTGGACAAAATAGTTTTCTTGTTTTCTTTGAACTGTTCCAAAAGGGGTAAACATGTCTCTTCTCTGTTGTAATTTAAGAGAACTGAGAGGACGTAGTAACAAATCCCAATTTTTGTATTCTTTCTTAACAAATGCATGTGCATATAAACCACATCATACTACTTCAGGGCCATCTGAGCAAAATTCACCTTCCAACAGCAAGCAGCTTCCTACCTCCTCTGTGGAATGAAATGAACAGCATAGCATGTTGTCCAGCTGGGACAGTATTGTGAACAAACGCCCAGTGCCTGATACTTTGCCCAATTAACCCTAAACTGAAGGTGATCCAGATCCAAAGCATTTGATAAACTTGTTTGGTCAATAACTTGTGCAGTGCCGCCTTTGATCACTGATCCGTCGGCAGTGAAATAAACATGCAGTTTGTATATTTGCAGTGAATGTGGTGGCCATGCTGCATCGCTTCTGGGAGGAGAAACAAGTGCAGGATGGTGTGAAACAAACTGACAGCCTAGTGGTGTATGAGTCAGCCCCCGCCCCCGGCCCCCCTTACGTCTGCTACGTGACCCTTCCGGGAGGCAGCTGCTTCGGGAATCTCCAGGTACATCTGACCCCTGCCATCTTCCTACACCATTTATCTGCCAGCTACACCCTTCAGGACCAAGCGCTTTTTGTCTTAAAGAAGAATTCAAAGGGGAAGTATAATGAGCATTGTTATAACAACACGTTCTTACGGCACAGAGCAGGGAGACTGCTGTCTGCCTTCAGCACATTGCTACTGATCAATATGTTACATCTAGCTTAAGAAGCCGCAAGTGCTTTTGGAAAAATGTGGACTGACTGCCATATAAACGATTGCCAGTTATGTGAAGGTGAATGAAGTGTGGAAGATGTGGTGATTTAGTGAGCGGCATTTTGGGTACACACCACCAGGGCTGGGGCATCGCGTCCTGGCTCGGCTCTGTGTCTGTGTGCACTTTACATATTCTCCCTGGCTACTCTGCATTCTTTCTGCAGTCTTAAAACATGTGGATCAGAGGATGAAATTTTCTAAATTAAACATAGGGGGTGATTATGCCCTGCGATGGGCTAGAATTCTGTCCAGGGATTGTCCTGCCTCGTACCCTGTGTTTCCTGTGCTGCGTAACAGGCTATGGAAAATAGATGGATGGATAAAGTATATACAGATTCTGAAGTTAATGTATGGGATTGTAGGAGGAGTTACAGTGCCAAATGAGTCTCTGATGCTAGAAAAACCTGAACTGTTCCCCAAAACATTCAGATGTATAAAACTGTACTGGCATCTGTTGAGTGTGATTATCATATTTAAGAGTAGGGTTGCAAAATTACGTGAATTTTCCCATTCCCATCTATTCCATTTAATTAATTCCCCTGGAAAGTTTCCAATTTGGAATATTTCAAAAATTCCCCAGCTTAACTTCCCACGGAATGGAAAGTTCCTGGAAAGTTTCCGGGAAATTTTATACCCTCTTTACAAACCTTAAGAGTAATTATTTAAAAAAAATAACTATTTTCTGTTTAGAATGAGAATCGATGAACACCAAATCCTTTATGCCTTCACAAAAAGTCATGATGATGTGTTCCTTTGCTTTGTTTTGCATGAACGTTTGCGTGACAGATCCCTGCTAGGGTGCAGATCTGAAAATAAACACGCACCAAAGTTTTGGGTGGTCTTGACCTGATCAAGCACATCCAGCTGACCAGCTCTGTTACCGCAGAGGATGGATGTGGATGAGGCTCTGCTCACAGAGTCAGGGAATAGCAGAGTGTGAAGGTGCCCCGAATGGCACAGGTGGCTTCTATTAACCCAATTATTTTGGGCCCAAATAGCCAGTGAAGAGATGGAATGTTTTAGAAAGTAACCAGAATGAGATCTGGAAAGCTGTCCTTGTCTTATTTTCATTTCAGCTATTACAAAATAATTTGGGCCTAACATTTGCCTTTCACAAATTACTGTTTCTTTTGTGGTTGAATAGTTGAAATCAAGGTTTGCTCTTTAAAAACTGCTAAACATAATCTCATAAGCACTGGACATTTATCCCACAATATAGTAATAATCAATTCTTCCATCCTTGTCTGATATTGATATGATTGGGGTGCATGAGCTATTTCATGCTGTTGCACATACTGTATAAGAAGTTCCTGATCTTCTGAGATACCGCAGTGCTGTTACTGCTTAAATGAAAGTCTGTTTGAATGTCACAGTCTTAAATTTCAGATTTTTACACCTTTATTTAATCATGAATGGTGTTTCCTCTCTTCTTTTATACCTGATTAAGCAAATAAATTTTCTGCTGGACAAAATGCATTTTTCATTAACCCCAGGAAATTCCAATCTTTGATATCGTGTACAATACGTCCATAAATATGTTAATCTGAAGGATTTATAGCTTTGTGACAGTTTGGGTTTCTTTTGGCTTTTGCACCTGTGTGCATTCTCCTTTTGGTCATGGTTGATCTCCCAAGCACATCTCGGCGTTCCTCTGAAATGATTACTTGCTTTATATTTCACCTCGGCGATCAGGGAGCAGTACCCTTCGGCCTTTGCCATGTTTCTGTTTTTTGTCCTCCATTGTCCCTCTGGAATCTCTCTGGCTTTCAGTGGGATCACTCAGGCCTGAACAATTGCCTTTTCACTATCATTGCAAAGCAAAACCCTGATCTCAGACTGGTTAAGTTCAGAGCTGGAACTCTTTTAAGAAGCGTGTTTGGAATAAGTCTGGATTTGGGATCCCAGGAAGATTTGTGTCCCATGCTTAGTTTTAATGCTTTTGTAATATTTTTATGTTTCATTTGGCTTGATTTTCATACGGTTTAAAGCTGTTGAATATGTACATAATGCATACAGTACATGATACACTCCTAAAATGATTCCTGATAAAGTTATTTTAACAAGTTAATTTCTGCATTGTGCAAATTCTGCTTCTGCTCCTCCTCTTCAAAGACTGTGTTTCCCAATCCGGTCCTTGGGGTCCCTCAGACAGTCCACGTTTTTCCAAAAATGTGGACCGTCTGGTAGAGGGCTTAGAGGGATCAAAAACATGGACTGACTGTGGGTCCCCAAGGACCAGATTGGGAAACACTGCATTAAGGTACAACTTGCAGCGTTATTCAGAGTGTTAGTCAATGCTGGTTATAGTGACAGTATGAATCCTGTTTCCCTCCCGTCACGTTAAGGGTTTTCTGGGCTAAGCTAAGACTAAGGGCTATCAGCCAGCTCTGGTTTTAAGCAGAGCATGTGTCCCCCCCATCCCCCACCACCACACCCACAGTGCTGCTACACGAAGGCGGAGGCCAGGAGGGACGCGGCCCGCATCGCCCTGATGAACTCCGTCTTCAATGAGTTGCCCTCGCGTCGCATCACCCCGGAGTTCATCTCGCGGAGCCTGGAGGAGGCCGCGGCTGGGGCCAGCGTGAGTGTCGGCCCTCTGGATGCGGCGACCTGTTCCCCCAGCTGGGTTTGCTGGAGACCCAACTGCCATGGCTCACCGCTTGTCAAACTCTGAGAGAAGGCTCTTCATTATAACCCCTCCCCAACCCACCCACAAATTTCATTATAAAAAAAGATTACTTTGGACACATGAACAGCACAAGCTAACCCCATATTAGGGCCATTTCCTTTATGTTACTCCCCATTTTATCCCAGACAGCTCAGTCAGCTGTGTTTTTGTGACACCCCCTGGGCGGTATGGCAGCACTGCAAAGGACAGTGTGAGTAATGGGGGCCACACAGAAAGTGTCCTTAGGTGCTGTCCATGCCGGGCACGGGGCAGGGCCATCCAGCCCAGCCACAGCTGCTCTTCCTCTTTTTTTCTTTTCACTCGGCACTGATGCCAGGAAGATAATTAGCAGGGTCCGGAAGGAAGAGGGGAGGGGTCACTTTCCTCATTAAGGCCTGTGTTTGCCGGTATGAGACGGATGGTATTTTACCGTGGGTGGTCCCGCCCCTCCCCCCACCTAGTCTCTGAGTCCTGATGTTTGTTCTATCTTCCTGGCACCTGATGGATGACTGAGGCTCGAGTTACACAGGAGTGCACGCTGCTCTCTGCCGATCCATGTCAGCTGCTCTATTTCGAGGATTAACTCCTAATTACAGTGATGCCACACAGAGAATTTCAGCCATTATTTACTCAATAGCAGTGAACTGCCACATACCGATTAAATTAGGTGGTATTATCTACGCTGGAGAAGATCCACCTGGTCTAAACATGATATGTTTTCAATATGTTTCTTTTTTGTTGACTCCTCAGGGTGAAATTGGCGAAGCTTCAGACCCAAACACTAGTTTAGGGGCCTACTGCCTAATGCTAGAGGCGAACATGGGCAAAACCTTGCTAGAGTTTCAGGTAAGGACCTCGCTGACTGTCAAGACACAGAAAGGAAGAAGCATACAGATATATGTGGGATCACAGCATGTAACAACACATTATGTAATAATGCTGCATTATGTGGTGAAAATTTGTTACGTTTTGTGGAGTTATTACATAATGCGGCCTTATTACATAATGCATTGTGACACGACATTTTTGAATTATTCATGAATCATCTCTTTGAAGTTAAAATCAAGTTTAAATAACCCTTGATCCAATCAAGGCAGAGAAGCACAGGATGTAAAGCAGGGTACACTATGGCCATCAGCTCCCCCTAAACTGTTAGAGATCATTCTCTTCTGACCTCCGCATGTTCCACTGATATTCTTTACAATCCTCACAGTTCTTGCTTGACAAGACATTTCCTTGTAGTAAGTGGGGTATCCCATTGCTAGCTTGGTGTATATATAAGTTGTATATTTTAATGACTTTCAGCGTTCCCATTAAATATCGTTTTACATTTTGGCATTGCTAGGTATTGAACAAAGAACAGTTTTGTATTATGAAGCACTGATTTTATTTAAAGTACTGGTGTTGAAATATTAGATAAATGATTCATGGAACAGTTCAGTGCTTCACAATCTTTACTTCATCAAAGGATATTTGAACAATGGAGTTCTTCTTGCCATCTTGAATAAAGTATTTCTAACATTTTACTAGGCCTTGAGATATCCCACCATGCTAAACATTTTTTAAAGTTTGAAACAATGTCCAAAGCAAACACACCTGATTCCAAAGTCAGTCCATTCAGCATGTCATTCTGGGGGCAAATAATCTCTCTCTCAGTCCATCAGCCCTCTCACTGCCATCAAGTGCCACAACCACTAGGAGTAATACAATGGCCGACTACATCTCAGATTATTAACATATTTTGAAAAGGAGAAAATAACATTTTTGTAGAAATTATACGCCACTTCAAGTTGATTTTCCCCCGAAATAATAATTTCAGCAATATTGCTCAGCCTTGAGGATCACTTAAATGACGACATGCCAGAATTAAGTCATATGCTCTTAATTATCAGTGTGTGTGTGTGTGTGTGTGTGTGTGTGGGGGGGGGGGGGGGGGGGGGGGGGGGTTGTTCTGACACCGTATCCACACCGGGATGTGAAAACAAAACTTAACACTGACACCTTCAGTCACAATTCACTAATAACACTGCATATAACCCCATTCTCTCCACCTCCACTGATTTTGTTTTTAAACAGCAGCGAGTTCATGACTAAAAGATTCCAAAATACATTTTAGACATTAAATTTGACTAAACTTCCCGATAAAGCCAAAAAATATATTTTTTATTAATGTTTCGATTTTGGAAATACAGAAAAATGACTATTTCATTTTAGGCATCAATAAGGAAATAGCACAGGAAATGTTAATGTAAATTTCTGTATGTGTGACCCTGTTTCTGCCCCCTTCTCTTGGTGGACGGTAAGGAGATAATGACCGTATTTCAGCTGCTGCACTGGAACGGGACCCTGAAGGCTTTCCGAGAGAGAAGATGCTCCCGCCAGGTAGAGGGACCCCTCATATATCACTGGCACGTCCTCACTGACGTTACATTTTACCCTTGTTTTCTCTAGACACAAGCTGTTATTCAAAAACTCTTCACTATTCCTAAGATAAACTGCTCCACACTCATCAAGCTGTTAGACAAAACATAGTCTCTACTAAGAGAAATATTAGCATTGTGTGTCAGCAAAAACTTTAGAATACTCAATGTTGGCAGCAAAGAGGGTGGGTGGTGCCTCTTTTGGAGATTTCATCCAGAAATAAGCAAAAATGAACTCACGTGACATATAATGAAGCAGAAACACCTGTGTATGTCTCTGTTATAAGAAAGCATGTAATCAGATTTGATATAGCAGCAGGCAGTGATTCTGTATATGAACATGGTATTGTGTTTCTTAATCTCTGGAACTGATACTGTATTATATAGTCAGACACTAGTCTGATATTACTGTAAATAAGCAGTAAGTATCCAGACAAAAAATGAATGAATTGCATGAGGCGCTTACTGAAGAACTGTATGGTGCCATGTTGGGGGCCCGTCAGGTGACCTCACCCTGCTCCCCTCATCGCAGGAGGTGATTGCCCACTTCTCCCAACGGCGCCTGGATGAGCGTACGCGCAGCCACATGGTGCTGGACTGGCTGCTCCGGGGGCAGGAGAACCCTGGGCTGCTCTCTGCCGAGCTGAACCGGGCCCAAAGAGAACTGGGCTTGGCCCGGCGGGCTGGGCAGGAGCTGCGTTTTTACAAAGAGAAGACGGAGATCCTAGGGCTCGCCCTGGGACAGGCCTGCAGAGCTGTGGGACCATCAGGGAGCGAGCTCCAGTGGAGCCACACCACCCCCGGTCAGGCTGATGGCCCAGGAGAAGAGCAGAGCATGGAAAGGGATCAGTGCGCTGAGGATTTAAAGATATATGTACAAAGTCAGGTGTCATGTGACTACCCACAGAAGGGGCCATCCTCTTTGTGAACACGGCCAGCTCGTACTTCCTGAGCCTTGAAGGCCTGGAATAAGGTGGACATGGCAGAAGAATTTTTCTAAACAATCTTTGCTTGCTACAGGGTGTGCCTCTCCAGCAAGAAATTACTCTGGTTCAAATAGATGGTGCCTCTCTATGATGTGAACCTCCAGGGATAGATCGATCTGTCACACTTGATCTATAAACCAGGTCCAGATTTTGTTGTGCGTCTCGCCAGAAGATAATCTCCATTCTCCTCACAGGGTGCCACCCCATCCTGCCTCAGTCTTTCCAGAACATGCTTCATCATTCAGACAGAAAACTGCAGCTGACACATTCTGATCACAGCCACATGCTTTACCTTCTAAGACATTCAGCGGAACTCAAGGGAAAAATGACTTTTATATAATGTAGATGAACAGAAAGATGATAAAAAAAGTATTAAGAATTTATATCCTGGGTGTTAACACTTAAGTAAATGTGAAGGATTTTTTAATACACATTAGTAAATTAAGCCAAGGATTTAATGTGTGAATTAGTTTTTCATTGCATATTAATAACATAAACATTGCCTTTTGTAGCTATTGATGCCTTAGCTACTTTCATTTAACAGTAGTGTGGGCAGTTGATCCATATATCGACGTCTATGTCTTATGTCTATGTCTTCATATTAATGTCTAATCACAGACATTAGTTTACTCAAGAACACCTTACCCAGTTTTTTTATATATAGTTTATTGAGTAACACAAATGATGCAAATTAAAACAGCAGATCTTTGAATGCAAGACTTCCTTAGAATCAGGACAGAGGAGAATACTTCACAAATGGACATGTTTCACAGAGTACCACTTTGGGACCAGGCATGGAGCCTAGCTGCTTATACAAGAATAATTGCACCGATTTTGATCAATTATTTATATCAGTGGTTTTCAACCTGTGGGCCGACGGTATTGCAGGGGGGCCGCCAATTATTATTAATAGAAATTGTAATATTGTTAATATAATAAAAAATGTCTAGTCAAAATCAAATAAATCATAATTTGATATATAATGAAATAAATTACCAGTTTATTCAATAAAGACAATTAACAGCCTTGCTTCCGAGTACTTAGTTAACCCGACACAAAAAGCGGGATCGTTTAAATTCTTTTGCAGTGGGCCGCGGAAACATATGTGTTTGGCTGTGTGGGCCGTGAGTTAAAAAAGGTTGGGAACCACTGATTTATATTCTTAAGTGAAAAACAGCTGATTCCATTTTGGGATCTGGGCCCCCATTTTAACCCAACCTCTGGGTGATGACATCTTGACACCTGTAGAAGTTCCAAAACACCTTTACATTTTCTTATTATTATTTTTGACATTTATTTTTTTATTTAGCAGATTCATTCGTCCAAAGTGACGTCCCAATCGATGTCGGAGACTGAACGACCCTCTCTGGACATTGTTCATTCAAGTTATTTCTGCAACAAAATGGCTAAAGCAATTTACCGAAACAAGTGATGCATCTACCATTTCATACACAGTTAGTTTTATCTGCCTTTAAAATTCAAGGGCTAAGTGAAGATCATCCATCCATTCATTTGCCGGGACAGGGTTGTGTGAGCATGGAGCCTTTCCCAGGGACATGTGGCAGGGGACACCATGGACTAGGTGCCAGTCCATCACAGGGCACACGGTCACTCACTTTTGGCAATCTAGGGACATCAGTTTGACTAACCACATGCTTTTGGACTGTGGGAAGAAGCCATGGTGAACAGAAAACTTTAGGAGAGCATGCAAATGGCAGGTTTTGTTGCAACATGTAATAGCTGTCATCTTTTAAATGTTCACTTACTACAGGAAATTACTGCACCATACCTGAGCACTGATCACCCCCCAGCACAAAAAAAAAAAACATTTTTTTTCTAAGTCTTAAGTAATATTTTTTTCTGCCAAGCAACAGTGAGTAAGTTCAGGTTTAAGGATTTATGCTCAAATTAAATGCTCTGTTCTTTAAATGTGTTACTGTTGTTATGTTATTTTATAGTTTATTGCTTCCCTTTTTGGCACAGATTGGCAGTTTGGCTCATCTGGGGTAAAGGCACTAGGATTCTCATGCAGAAAAATATTCTGTGATCTGTGATTTAAAATTGCCAGGCAGAAAACTGAGGCCAGCTGGTAACTTTTTTTCTGATGGCATTTCCATGTTTGTGGAACCTCACGGAAATGCAGGCCCCGCGAATAAGAGTTTCCACATGCTCTGTCAGTTTAAATAAATTGTCTGGTGTCCTGTGGGCGTAGTAACCGCTGCACACACAGACCAAAGTCCAAGACTTAACACATTTAACTGTTCATGCCTTTAGTTTACGATGCACAGCTAGATGTTCTGTGTCACTGCTCATTTTTAATGACATTATTTTGTAAGGGCATTTGAAGCTTCTGAGGTTGCCAAGGGGCTAAATCTCTCCCTCCATCTTTCATAATCACCTCACCGCCAAGGGGACCTCATAGAGCAGCCACTGAGCGTAATACAGGGCCACAGTTATGTTACAGATGCTTATAATATGAAGAGAAATAAGGGCTGTGATCACAAGACTCCTAAAGATTAGATCTCTCATATGTGTAATTAACTAATTTGTTGTGGGGGGGAATCTCCTGCTCAGCGCTTTCATGTCAAAATGTATTCAAAACCAATGCCTTTTGTTACGACGTCCTCGATTAGTCACACCGGGCTGCTGACAGAATGGAAAAAGTCCAGCAGATGTGTGCATTCTCCCAAACCACTCTCTAATTTTTATTATAAGCTTGAATTCTAGAACATAAGATCACAAAAACAAAGGAAGGAAACAGACATGGATTTTATTAGCTCGATCAGCCACAGTTCATACTTCTCTTCTTGAAGAGCTTCGATACGGTCTTAAAAACTGTATCCGTCTACCATCTGTCAGGGTTCCTCATTTCCTCCTGTTCTGACTGCTTTACTCACTTTACTTAGTAGATGTGTTTGTAGAGATTGATATACAAGTGAGGCAAATAACACATAAAAAACATACAGCCATCAAGGAGTTATTAGTAGCATAAATGCGGCTAGGCTAAGCTTCTAATGAATGCCCAGGTACAAGTGTAAGCAGGTCTGAAGCAAAAGCATCTTCCAAACGAAGCAAGAACCTAATAAGACAACTATTTTAATCAGCACGCAAAGCATCACCTTAAGATCATTCAGGGAACATGGAGTGGTGTATGCTATTAGAGGAATTTCTGGAACTGATGGGTTTTGAAGTGTTCCTTCAAAGTGGAGAGAGAATACGGTGACCAAAGGAGGTAAGGAAGCCTGGCCCCTTATGGTCTATCCAGGCCTTATTATTAAATAACAAATCATACATAACGTATTTAGAAAAAATAACTTGCCTAGAAAATGAATATTTATTAGATTATTACATTTGCCATTATGACAAATTTTCAAGTCTTTGTATAATTGTGCAATTAAACATGATTAAACATAATTATGTAATTGTGACAAACAGAAATGGCTTTCTGAGCAGGTTCGTCTTCCAAGCTGTGACCAGCTATTGCTTCAGTCTGATGCTGCAAATATTTTTGCTGAGCATTTTGAGATCTAAGGTTCGGAGGGGTCATTTGTACTTTGCACGGTCTCCCAGATGCATGGTTACCATTTCATCCAAGGGGGATATATATTTGTTTTTAATGTCTCCTACTTGTTTTCTTAGCAGCAAATAAGGCCGTTACTTTGCAAATCTGTTTCGGTGTTCAGCCAGGGGTAACCCTGTTCACTTTTAAAACACCATGCGTTTCCCGTAATGGTTCATCGAGTGACGTTAACCAGAATCTTTTCCTGGAAGCCCAGATTGGTGCACCATGATCCCAGTTCAATGCTCATTCATGATGGCACTATAAGGGTACACAGTCTGACCATGGCTGGGAAAAGCTGTTGAGGAATGAGGACCCATGCCTTGTGTGTAGTGATACTCACTAGCCGGTTGACTCAAGTTGTGTCCAGATTCCCTGCATCTGACCAGGGGACGAGTTGAGTGGTGATGATCTCGAAGGATGCTTTAGGCCTTCTTCCTGCAGCGCTGTATGAGAATTTCTCTAAACAGTCATTTCTCAAAACAGTTTGTATACTGTAATTCATTCAAGACTTTTCATTCATGTTTCAAAATGCAATTCCCTTGTCAGCCATTCGGTCAAAGGCTCCAAAATGTGACACCTCTGAATCGCTGCCTAGAAACATACCAGTCAAAACATATATTTCAGTATTTTAAGAATTAAAATTGATCAATGTACTTCACTATCATTTCTCTTTAGCTAGCTGAATTTGCTTGTGCACCAAACCACAAATACTCTGCTTATGCCCTGTTAAGTATGTTTCACGACATGTGCCAATGCAATCGAGAAAAACAAAATGGCAATACAAGAACAACTAAATGGCAATAAAATCATATACTGTGGGAAACCAAAATGCAAAAATGCCATATTGCTGCAATTTATGGAATATATTTTTTAATCATTTTGAAAGCTTGGTTAACTGTTTTGCATGTGGTGGCTAACACAATGATCACATACATATGTAGCTTTGAGTGTAAAAATTATTACATTGGGGAACTACACAATCCATTTTGACCAATTAAAGCAACTAAAAATTATGCCAAATTACAACTATTGTATAATTCCATCAATGAAGTGCCACCAAAATGAAAAGTACAGTCATACAACTGATTTTGGACTAATTCAAAGTGAGTATACCTAATCCTATAAGAACCAAAACTAAATTATTTGTGAATGAATGAAGTAAAACAATGAGAAATGACATCTTGTTGTGAGAAACTGACATAAAGGTGTGCAGGTTTACATGTGTGGTTATAAGAAGCACCATTTTCATTTGAGAATGTACGGAAGTCTGTAGTACGGAAGTCAGTAGAGGACATGCATAAACTTTTTTTTTTCTTTTCGTTATCTCGAGATTATTTTTCTCGTGATCTCGACATAACCAAAGTCGTTTTCTCGAGATCACGGCTTATTTTTTTCTTGTGATCTCGACATAACCCATGTCACTTTCCCATGATCTCGAGGTTTAGTATTATCCTCATGGACGAATGCATCAGATTTTACTTTGATCATATGTCGTGATCTCGAGATAACGAAAAGAAAAAAAAAAGTTTATGCATGTCCTCTACAGACTTCCGTAGATAAGTTTTAACAATCGGATAACAAATATGTTCAGGTACACCGTCCACAGACCATCACAGAATTACATTGTGGTTTTCTGGACGACAAGTGTTTTTGCAACACTGGAGTTTCCAATTTCTCGCTCAGACTAGTTGATATAGCCACCAGAGGGCGATAGAGACTACCAAACAAAATCTTGCTACTAACAACAAAGGAAAGGAAGCCCGAGGTAAGAACAATAACAACAACAATATAATAATAATAATAATAATAATAATAATAATAATAATAATAATAATAATAATGGTGTTGCGTTTTAACCTTAGAATTCAGTCATGCACAGACCATAGTTTGTCTATATCACCAACTATACTATTCATGTCCAAACACACTTATTAAAATTTCGGTTGAACTAAAAGTGTATTTTAGGTAAGTTTTTTATTATTATTATTATTAGTAGTAGTAGTAGTAGTAGTAGTAGTGGTGGTGGTGGTAGTAGCAGTAGTAGTATTAATAGTAGCCGTAGTATCTACACATCATACTTTGGTAAAAAATACTTTGGTATTAAAATTTTTGCCCTGCGTATTGCTTTATGTCACTAGGTTTCTCCTGCGACATTTAGTCACTGTGGCTTTAAGAGACGCATCGGTGTTGAATCCAGGTACCTGCACACATCGGCGCCCGACCGAGGAAATGGATTTCATGGAAAACTGCAGCAAGTCCTTTGGCTGAAGGTAATAATATTAACATTATAAATCAGCAGGCAAGGGCTGCATGAGATGAGCGCGTTGGTCCAACTAGCTTTCGAGCTTTTACGGCTGTTTTCTGATTGCTAACCGGCAGTACCAAGGCGCATTGCTAATTCATACCTTATTGGATAAAGTCAGATTCCTAATGTAGAGACGAATATGTGCTTTAACGTCATTCATTTAACCTGCAGTTCATTTATTTATGTTCATTTTGGTGCAAAATGCATTTAAATGTAGTTATATCAATAGCAACATTTTTCATGTAACCTGTGTTTTACCGTGCATGCTCCTATTGGGAGCATTATTACGCTAATGATTTTCTCCACACTCTGTAGTAAGTGTACTTTAATGTAAATTTTACTAGTAAAACCCTTTTTTATATACCAAACCGGGCGGCTTGTGCTCGCAGTGGAATATATCTACGGTGGTTCTGAAGTGCAGAACACCTCCACATTAAGATAAAGCAAAACATTTTAAAAGAACAGAAAACATAAATCAGATTGAATGATTAATTTTTTTTCTTTTCTATCTTTTATTTATTTTAAATTAACTTAACAATCTCTAATAATAATAATGATAAAGGAAAGTAAGCACTAATAATAATAATAATAATAATTGCATTTTAATTAATTATGTTTGCACTTCAGTGCCACCATATATATTTGAATTGTGTGAATCCCTGTCTTATTTCCCTTCAGGCTGGCAGCAGCGGTTTCAAACCCTGGCCGCAGAGACACCTTGCATGGCGTTCTCCGTCTCATTAGTCAGCTTCTCCCTAATATAGTCAATGGTCATTGTGCCTCCATCACCTCTACCTTGGCCTTTAGTAAACACAAATAACAAACACATTATTTTAACATCCATCCATCCATTCATCCAAAAGCCTATCCTGGACGATGTGGTAGGGGATCCCGGAGCCCAGGATGAACAAGGCACAATGCAGGGCTGCACCCAGGATGGGATGCCAGAATTACTCAGCTTTTGCAATTTAAAGATGCCAGTTTACGTAACTGTATGACCTTGGACTATGGGAGGGAAACAGAGCAGATACATCTAATTTTTTTAAGTATAGGCCTAAAAATAGCACTGAGTTCTTAACGTATTAGTATTTTTTCCAGAAAAACACGTTTTGCAACATGGAGTTTACCTATAGCACATGCACACAAATAAATAGAAAACAAATACGTCCAGTCCAGAAATTCATTTAAATTATAATTGATTCTAAATGACAATTTCGAAGAGAAATGAAATTATATGTAGAGATGGATAAAAGATAAATAAACTTGGTTCTCGTGTTTGTCTTTGGTTTGAAATACAGGTATAACAATATAGCTGCGAGTAGGAGTTAAACATTGACTTTAAAGACATTTTTAATTCAATGTTAACATATAATTCGGCATCCGAAGATGTTAACTCGTAAAGCAAGATTATTGGACCTTAATAGTACTGACCGGTCACATGGGCAGGTTTATGCGGTTTGACAGCAACCCGCAGGCTGTCATTTCTGAAAACGCGGAAGTTTCCACCCAGAAAGCTTTGGCGCCGCTGGATCTACGCTGGAGTCACTGTCACTCCCTGTGCGAACCGTGGCTGCGGCTGAGGGAGAGGGATGGCCACCTTACCAGCGAACGACAGGAGAGCCTTTGCCCTCAAAATCAACAGGTTATTCTTCCCTTTTCCTGCTAGCTGCTCCCGATTGGCATTTTTATTATTAATTTACGCGGTTCAGTGCTGTCACAGGAAAAGCTGGTGGGGGAATCCGGAGCAGGCTGTGACACGCTGTGAATGTGAAGTTATGGGGAGAGAAGTCTGCAAAGTGCGTTTGCTTTGTTGTGTGGGTTATGTACGTGTCTGCTATGTGATGTGAAATCCTAGCAGTGTAACTGTTTAGTTTCCTTTTTCTATAGATTATTGAAATTATACTGTTAATGATCATTAGGATGATAAACATATGACTCGATCAGATATGTTTAATTCTGACTGCATGCGTTCATGCTGCAAAAGCAGCTAGACTACTTTGTTATTGGATTCAACGCAGTTAATTCACAATATCGCTGGCAGTATTGACGTTAACGTTATATCTTGGCATATTTAATAAGAATAAAATTAATGAAAATATGCATATGTTTAGAATCACATATATAAATAAATTAAATATATGAGATGCAGCCCACGTGTATTTCATGTTAAGAGACATGAAATCTCTGATGTTTAGAAAAGCTGTGTTAAGGTGGCTTTTTCAAATCTCCTTCGTTAGAATTTGCTTTTGATCGTCTGTGGGGGCAGTTTAGCGCCTGTAGAGTAAGTGCGGCTCACTGGCGCGACAGCAGATGCCTTTTACTGTGCGGTGGATGAGCTGATCATTGTTCCTCCTGCCCCAGTGCCCAGGTGGGAAGGAAGTTTGTGCATTGTGTTCCCCATACATTCAACAGGAACAGGGGAAGGAGTCAGATGGGAACAAAAAAAAAGCAACAGAAATGATTCAGCTGCACACAGCGAAACTGCAGTGGACGGAAATAACCTGAACTAGCCGTCATAAGCGGAAATATAGCAACAGATAAAATATCTTGTTTCTTTTCAATGGAATAAGATAAACAGGTCTAAGCATGTTTAATAAGATGTTTATTATCCCCCATTACGATGCAAGTCACTAACAGTGATACGGTTTAGCCAGCATAACAATAGCTGAAATATGAGGAAATAAAATAGTTCTCTCGATTAAGTTGGTATAATGGGGATTCAAAATCTTGACTGAAGTAGAACAAGTTAGAAATATTAATATATGAGATAGAAGCAATATCAGGACTTCACAGTTTCTTTGGGATCCAGCTGAAAATGATTTGAGTAGTTTGAGTAGCATTTTAGAGTTATATATGAAGTAAAATCTGTAGCCTTTTTATTTGCTTGCCAAGCTTCTACATCCCGCGTAAAATGATGTTAATTACTTTGCTAAAGTCATACATTTGATTGGCTAGTTTCATGCGAACCGTAACCCTTGGTATCCTAAGCACCACATGCAGCTGTGGTCATAGCACAGTGGTCAGGCGTGACACACAAATCTAACCCCTTCATCCTTCCTCCCCTGCCCCTTCATCCTGGACTGATATCTTTACAGAAAATCAGAGACAAACACAATTTCTAACGGATGCGGAAGCATGGATATTGGTTTCCAGTGGCCATGCTGTGGGGGAGGTCTTCTTCTTTTCCCTGAAGCTCTGGCTCTTACGCGGAGGTGTCCACACAGACTCACATTTTATAACAGGTTCCCAGCTTAACTGCGACTGTCTTCTGCTGTTAAAGTGTAACTCGCATTGCGACATCCACAAGAGCAGGCGCTTCACCATTTTCCCTTTCATTTCCCCATAGCAAATGACCGTGATACAGCATGCCCGATGTCAACATTATGCATCCTGCCCCCCCCCCCCCCCCCAAAAAAAAGAAGGAAACCCAAAATATGTCACTTCTAATCCAATTATCACAAGCACAACTGAAGTTTATGGAGGGTGGGGTTGCAATTCTTTCCTCATGTGCCTCATCTACCGTACTCACATTTTCTTAACTAGAGATTAGGTTGAACGTCTCAAGCCCTGAAATCAAATAGCCAATGAATATGAATCATGAGCCATTCTGGAACTGAGGCTTTTCATTTTTTGTCATCACAGCATCTATTTAATTCTTGTTTTAATGACCTGGATGATCCCTGGTATAGGTGACTTATGTGTTTAATCTTCCCGTTTTATGTGGGTGTCAAGTAATAAGTAACATGTCTTGCCCAAGACCAAGGTAAACTTACATGATACTGAGAAGTCGAAGGATTTAGCTGAGGCAGCTCAGGCTGCAGTCTTGGCGAATCTTTACTAGCTCTGCCCATTATTCTAACATCTTATGGAGGAAAGTCTCACAGCCTTTCGGTGGGTTCTCAGTATCGGTATATAAGCCACTCAAGGTCTACCTCCAGCTTACCTGTCAAACTAAAATATTCAGCTCTGCAGCAGTTGTTGAGTGGGCCACAGTGAGACCCATAAAGGAGATGGAGAAATTGGCAGGTCGTCAAGCACAGATCTTTGCAATGAACTCATTGAGAACTGTGATATATATCTGTACTATGACGGAGGTCCGCTACCAGAACTGGGGACACAACATTGGTGTTTAATGAACTCACAAGTCTGTGAGAAAGTCATTTCATGGCTGAGAGGCTGGGCAGGTGTGTGGAATGCAACTCATCCAAACCAAAAGCCCATCACATGAGACTGGAAGGCAGTAACAGAGAGTGCATCTCATTCTCCATCTCTGGGGGTCACAGTCCACAGCTCACGTGTGCTGGTGGGTCGTGGTGCTGAATTAGCAGGGTCATACTCCAAGGATTTCCTGATATGACACCATGGTCCATGCTAAGATTTAGCAAAGATGCCCTGAGGCGTGATTTCACTCAGGGCTGCGGCTGGCGTCGGTGCTGAGCTGTCATGCCGTTGACCTGAGACCTTCTTTATTTATTGCTCCAGAGGAGGCTTGACCATCCTTTGCATACTTTCTTCAGCGTGCAAAGCAGTGTGGAAGTGGCTAGTTTCCTGTGCTGAGCAAGCAGGACAGCTGGATGCTGGGAAACACCAGGAACCACAAGCTGTCACTTAGAACATGAATTATGGCAGCTGATATGGCCCTCAACTCTAGACTGGATGAGCAAGGAATGTAGGCCAACCCACTGCCTGAAGATACTGCTGTGATGAGCTGAACTCTGATGTTGCTTTTCATGGATGGATGGATGGTTAGATAGATGCAATACTACAAAGTGTTACAGAGCACATAATAAATAAATATAAATGGTATGTATACCAACAGTTCTTGCCCATCCCATCCCATCATGAAACCGCTCATAGTCTTCGGAACGTTAGGATTAATACCTAAAGAAACAGACCCCATGCAGAAGATACAGTTTTGTAGAAAGGACATAAATGTCAAAGTCCTTCAGTATCAGAGTGATGCTGGTGACTAAAACTCTGTAGGTATCTATGCATCTTCCTAATATTGTAACTTGTTAATTTGCTGTTTTGAACAATTCTAAATTGTGTATTCACTAATCATCAGGTGAGGTTTCAGGAAGGAAATGCAACACACATAAGCTTTTTTCTCCCATGTTGTCCGTGGTGGCATGCTGTGTCATGTTTATGTGACACAGTTAATTCACCGTTCACTGTCTTATGTTGTGAATCAGCTTGTTCGGCAAAACACGCAGTTCATTTGAAGATGCCTTGATGTGCACTGTATCAGTTTGATGTCTATGAGAGATTTCTGCTGGCATCTTGTCCAGTGTGTGACCTTCATTTTACTCCTTAGTTTACCTGAAAAGAGTAGATACCTTCACACATGAAGTTTAACAAACTGTACATATATATTTAGAACACATCTGATGTTAGCATTTGGACCTACAACTGTGTTTTTTTCCCACTTGTTATTGAATTTGGATTTCTTCATTGTAAGCTATGGACTGAGATGTAATTCAATGAACAATGTCGTTAGAATGTTTGTGTGTGTGCGCGTGTGTGTGTGCCTAGTGCCTGCTGGGATAGGCTTCAGGGTCACCCCACATGGGACTTGATAAATGGTTGATCGATGGACGAGCAAATGGATGGTTATAAAATAACCATCCGCAGAATGATTGCGTCGGCAGCACTGTTGCCTCACACCTCCGAGGTCAGGGGATTGAACTCCTCTAGTTTCTGTGTGGTGTGTAGATTACATTTCCCCCCGTGTTACATGCGTTTCCTCCCGCAATCCAAAGTTCTGCAGATAGGCTAATTTGCGTCTCTATATGACCGTGCGCAGGAATGTATGTGTATGTGTGCCCATCCAGGAAGTACCCCAGCTTCGTGCCATGTGCTGTCCGGAACAGGATCTTGGCCTCTCAATGACCCGACCAAATGTGTGGAAGATGGATGGGTGAACTGCTGCTTTGCCATATCTACCTATAACCTTTACTGCCTTAATACGTTACTTTCTGGGAACACCATTCAGCGGCAATGTTTTTAAACTACCTGTTTCTTCTTCATGTTGATTTATAACCATTCAAGTCCCACACACCCACACATTTACATCCCGTAGTGTATTTACAAAAAATTGGTCGACTTCAGCAAAGCCGCCCCATAAGTAAATGACCGTGAACGGCTGATCCGTGTGTGTGTCATGGAGGAGAGTTGTGTGCTTGTCCGTCTTCCTGCATATGTGTGTGTTCCAAGCCCGTGCAAACTGACCTTTGGCAATCGCCTTAAACCCTCTGCGGGGGTGGGACATATAAAGAGTCATGTGACCAGGGTGATTTGTAGCGATTGGTCCCACCCATCTATTGTTCTTTGTGACGTGTGTAAATTAGTGTTACATTTAGTTTCTCATTAAGTAGCCCAGATGGTAGCGGCAAGACCTGTAATCCCTATCTGCGTGATTGTTGAACCTCAGCCTTCATGTCTGACAGATCACTCCTGTTTTCTTCAGTCCAAGCACACCTCACCCAACCCAAAAGGGAAAACACCATAAATATTGTTGCTCCTCTCAAGTCCTTGTGTCACGTGGTCCTCACGTTTGCCTGCAACACTGATATTCTCTGGTGTAAGCAAGATCTTTGTGCATAGCACTGATATTCTCTGGTGTGAGCAAGATCTTTGTGCAGATTGTCTGGGATCACCTCCCACGTGTGTTTAAAGCAGCAATCCTGGTAGCCTTAACTTTCATTGTTAGTTCATTTTATTTTTACATCCATAGGAGTATAGCTGCAAGTATCACCTTCTCTTCTCCCAAACAAAGGAATACGGTTCACACTTAGATTGACTTCCCATCTCAGTATAACGAAGGCAGTCACTGCAAAAAAAAAAATACTCTTCTTGCCTGAAGGCTTGTTGGCATTTTTGGACCAGTTATACAGTTTTCTTATACAATGCTGTCAGAGTTTTTGCCACTGTGCATCTAGACTGGCTTTCTATAGATATTAATGCTACAGTATGAGTTGCTGGGGGGTATTAACTTTGCGAGCTGTGCTCTTTTGCAGTGATTCCTGCCGTATTAATTAGACTTCTGTGGATCGAGCATGCCAAAAGGAGCACGAGCTCAGAGGAGCAGGGAAGGCAGCAGACAGACTTTCAGAAGGGTGTGTGCGTTTGCATGAAAGGGCGATTACGCAACATTCCTAAGTTTACTCTGAATGCCTTTTCGATTACAGCCCCAGATGTGCATTGTTGTCATGGTAATATTACGTTTGTCAGAAGGTCGAGATTTCTTATGGGTAGTCCACCCAGCAAAGAAAATGACATCTGCCCGTTTTTTACACTGCATATATCTTACGTGCATGTGTGCGGCCCTGACAGTATTGGTATATTCAAAGGCTTTAGCTGGTGGCCTGTCTGATTTGCATGTCGCTACCTTTGTTCCTGCTTTTTTTGGAGATATCTGCAGCCGAGAATCGCTGCCATGCGAGTAATTCCCACCTGGTGTTTGTAAGGCGTCACCATCACGCTGGGCGTTAACCAGGTGACCCCTGGGCTCGTCATTTCCCTGCGGGAGGCGGTCACTTTGCATCTGGCAGGACAGGTCACACGTGAGATGGGGCGGTCAGTGTAAATCTCTGAATGCATCCAGAGGGGAAATGTCAGCAGGCTAGATAAAGGGGGCTGATCCAGCAGGGTTAGCTTCAGTCTGCGTTGGGGTGTGGTCATGCGAGGGAAATCGTCCTCCAGAGCGAGGGGACAAAGCCGGGCCTGGTGACTATGGGTCGGCCCTCCTGTGCTGCCTGTGCTCATTCAGCATCACCCAAAAGAGCAGGTGCTGCTTTGTCTCCTACCGAACGCCGATCTCAGTCACCTGTCAGAACGCTCAACACCGACTGCTACATTAACACCCAGGTGTTCAATATCTCTAGGGCAAACAAATAAATAATATATTCAGTATAATATCGCCTTGAATTTCATCTCTCCCGTAGTGCAGAATTGATGTTTAGAGATAGCAATTGTTCTCGCTCGTGAGAACAACAATGTTCTTTAATTAAGATGTGAGTGAGGCTCTTAAGCCTCAGCTCCAGGGGTCCTGCACACTGGCTGACCCTGTGCTGTGACCCCTAAGCTTGCTTTCTCACCTGTATATGTGTCTGTGTGTCTCATGGAGAGCAAGATGGGGCAGGAGAAAAGAGAATATCCCCTCAGGAAAGTATCGCTGCTCCATTTCTGTTTTATCCCACCTGTGTGTGTACGGGTTTCCTCTGACTGCTCTACATTTCTCCCTCAGTACAAAGCCATGCGGTCAGGTGACTATGTGTGACCCCTGCGATGGACAGGCTTTGTGGCCTGGGCAGTGGTACAGGTTTCGGCGTTAAGTTACTTGCACGGAAGCATTATGTGGGAGCTTTCACCAGCACCTTCAGCACCTGGGCAAAAAAACTTCAATAGTGATACATTTCAGCCACCCTGAAACATTTCATTTGATTGTTTTATAGTTTTTCAGCGCTAAAAGGCTAGTGTGAAGTGACTCAAAACACTGTAAAAAAAACAGTTCAGCCCTGGTACAGGTACAAACAACACTAATGTACCCCAATGGTGAATCTTCCTCAGAGTCTATTTCTGTACCTTCAAAGGTACGTTTACCTACAGCTAAGGAACAACTGGCAGATCCTTGAGGGTACAGCCCCAGTGACAAGCAACAGTACCCTCAAAGGTACAAATTGGTACTTTTTTTCTGACAGTGGAAGGATGTATCTAAATATGAGTCTAGTTAGCATCTAAAAGTAGCATAAAAGGAGCACAAAACAAAAGGCAGAATCAGCTGGTCATAAAACCTGTATAATTATTGTGCACCTTGGATCATATAATTTGGTAAAACATATGAGTGCAGTTGGAAAGAAGTGTAGTAATGCCGTGTGCATCGATAATGGTGTGTGCATTGATAATGGCGTGTGCTGTGGTAATGCCGTGTGCATCGATAATGGCGTGTACATTGATAATGGCGTGTGCATCGATAATGCCGTGTGCTGTTGTAATGCCGTGTGCACCGATAATGGCGTGTGCATCGATAATGCCGTGTGCTGTTGTAATGCCGTGTGCATCGATAATGCAGTGTGCACCGATAATGACGTGTGCTGTGGTAATGTCATGTGCATCGATAATGCCGTGTGCATCGATAATGGCGTGTGCTGTGGTAATGCTCTGTGCATCGATAATGGCGTGTGCATCGATAATGCCGTGTGCTGTGGTAATGCCGTGTGCATCGGTAATGCTGTGTGCATCGATAATGCCGTGTGCTGTGGTAATGCTCTGTGCATCGATAATGGCGTGTGCTGTGGTAATGCCGTGTGCATCGATAATGCCGTGTGCTGTTGTAATGCCGTGTGCATCGATAATGCCGTGTGCTGTTGTAATGCCGTGTGCATCGATAATGCCGTGTGCTGTGGTAATGCTCTGTGCATCGATAATGGCGTGTGCATCGATAATGCCGTGTGCTGTGGTAATGCCGTGTGCATCGATAATGCCGTGTGCTGTTGTAATGCCGTGTGCATCGATAATGCCGTGTGCTGTGGTAATGCCGTGTGCATCGATAATGGCGTGTGCTGTGGTATAATGCTGTGTGCATTGATAATGCCATGTGCCATGGTAATGCCGCATGCATCGGCAATGCCGTGTGCCGTGCCGGTTCATTGATGGGCAGGTGGGGTGAAGGCTGGCTAACCGCTTCAGTGCTACAGTATAGAGAGTTAATGAATACGCAGTCTCTTGGACAGCGACCCATTTGGCACAGCCGACGGGACACGATTCCCTGGCACAGAGATCCTTTGCTGAGTTCCCAGGGATACACCATGGGGGCTGGCGGGACTGGGGGGGGACTAGGGCACAAGCGCATATTAGTAGTAAGGTAATTGAATAAAATAGAGTAAATAAACTGAATTAATTAAATCAGTTATGAAGGGTCCAGCAGTGTCTGTCTTTCTGACTCCCCCTCCTTTGCAACCAGTCTTCACCGGCATCTTTCCACTCCGCCCTGCACCAAAAACGTCTCTCACAATCGATTAATGCCAGGTTCATTGCATTTAAATGCCTTTATCCACCAAAGGTAGCCTATGTATTACTATAACAAAGTGCATCGTAGCATGGAATAATACTATTGTAATAGGCAGTATGTCTCTATGCACTTCTGTGTCTCCTCCACTTCCATTACAATCTTGTCTATAATCTATAAAACAGTCTGAGCTCTTGCTGGTTGGTCCTGAACCACCCAGTTCTAAGACACCAATGGGCTGGTGGCTCCCAGCCAGGCCGTGTCCCCATATCGGTCCCCTCGGCAGGGACGGCGCAGTGGTCATGGCACCCTGACGAATGAGCACCAGCGGAGCACTACTGAGAGAAGCACAATGGCTTTATTCAGGAGCGACTGCGATTAGGAAGTGTTGTGGTCTATATGTGTAACAAAGAGGAAGAATGACAGCTGGTCGGCTCTCTTCCTCCCTCGCTCGCTCTCTCACTCCATCTTCCTCGTCACTTGTTCTCTTTTTTCAGGAGCTCCCGGTAATCAGATCTCACACACTTCAATCTTTAAGACATTGTAGGGACCATGTAAATTACCTCATTTGCAGATACTATTTGATGTAGAGCAGCACAGAAACAATTACCGTGATTATGACCGAACTCCCAATGGTAACTGTAGCTTCCGGTGAATTCCACTTTTGCACTTGCTGTGTTATGCTTTATATGAAAATGACTCAATATAGTTATATGATTGCAGGCAGCTTTAATTATAAAGGGTCTCACAAGATGGGATTTCGGGAATGTCTGGCTCAGCATCATACAGCATTGTTCTGTTTTAAAAAACAGAAGAGCTGTTTTTTCAGTTTTTTTCCAACATCAGGAGAACAGTTCCTGTATTGTCGGTAGACGGTGCCAGAACGCTGTGGTTCCTCCACCTTCCTAACAGTAAAGTGGTTGCCACTGTCCCCGTTGGCGGCTTTCGCTCTTTCTCCCTGATGTTCCTCACCACGCTGCCTGTGCTTCCTTGCAGACACTCCTCGGCAGAGGTCAGGAGGAACTTCAGCGGCACCCATGGCCCTTTCTACAGCCCCCTGCAGCACCAGCGGCACAGCTCCAATACCTCCGGATCCTTCTTCCAGATAGTGAGTAACGTCGCCCTTGGTCCCCTCCCGGGTCCTGAGGGAAGGCTGCTGTCCATTTAGGTTCAGTCTGCTCCAGTAGAACATGGGTTCCCAGACTTTACTCCATGACTTTCAGCCGATCATGGGTATATTTTACCTGGGGGGTGGGTCCCCCTCTATAGATTTATTGCAACCAACCAGTTGCTATTACAGTCACAATAGTATTTTTTCATGTTTTACATTTTTATTAACATACTCCAGAAATCATCCTGCCACCCCCCAGACAGTCATAATATATTTTTCTTTATGTTTTTTTTTTAATTTTATTAACATACTCCACTAGACCCCCCTCGGTGTTTGGAAACCCCTATACTACTGTTTACAGTTGGCCTGTGGCAATATGTACTTCAAAATAGTTGCCAGTATTTTCCCAATCTTCCTATGTAAAAGAAAGAAAAAGAAAAGGAAGTAAGGTTAATGTATATAGGATTTGATCTAGACTTATGCAGGGATTATTTCTGTTGTGTTTGAGTAGTGAAGACCAAAGATTGTCAGCCTGTCCCTGCATGGACTTGTGTCCCTGGCTAAATGATTATGAAAAAGCCAACCTAGATAGGCTACGCTTTTAAATACCATGTCCATGGTAAAAATTGCATTTTCATCAAAATGTTTGTCAGAATTTGCCATGGCGTCGGCTCAAACAAGACTGTTTGTTGTGCTTCTTCTGTTCGAAAAGCCCAGCCTGAATATAGGATTTAATGAAGGTTTACAGGAGACCTTTTCTAATAAGGCCTATTTGTAGAGTATGTGGCATTTTCTAGGATTTTCAGTTGCACTTTAAAAAAGGCATTACTAGCAGCGGGATACCTTTTGAGGTTTTGTTTTGTTTGCAGTATTTTTGTTATTTTCTCAGTAGTTCGACAGGTTGCAGCTTGTTAAGTGTAGGGCTGCATTAGCCTGTGGGCTTACTGTATGAAAACGGTGAGCAGTATTGTCAGGTAGATGGATGCGTTTCCTCCACTTATACATGCTTTAGGGCAACCGCTCATTCATCCCAGGACTACCAGACTCTCCCTGGTATTTCGGGGGGGGGGGGGGGGGGGTGCAGGGTCTGCTTGTGGATCTGCTGCTGATTAATCTCCAACTTGGCACTGATCCTCTCTCAAAATAGGCCATCCTGTCCCAAGAGTCTGTTACCCTGTAGCTTTTGCCACTGAATTTTTACAGAGAGGGGCTCAAGCCTGCTCCACATCGGTGCTTAATGCCATAATCTCTATGATGAAATTTATCCCAATGGCCTAATTTGTATATATTTTTTCACTGACAGAAGCCCTTCTATGCCAGTGTGTTATTCCTCAGAGCACGGTTTGAAGGTTTTCCTTTTATTATTATTATTATTATTATTATTATTATAGTTATCTGATGTGAAATTAATTTTGTAGATCGAGGCTAAAGTAGCAGATTAGTAGATAGCTGGAAGGGCATCTGCTGAAAATGCAGGACAGCATAAGTAGGAAGTACACAATAGCTTCAGGGTGGGTTATTCGTCGCATGGACCTTGCGGTTTCATTATAGAACATATAAGACAACATGAAATGGTAAAAAACCTGTTAAACTGTAACACATGGGTATAATATAATAGCCTTTTGAATGCATTTTTGTCTGAAATGCTAACATGTTTGGTCTAAGGGTGCTGCATTGTGAAAAGTGGTGAGGAAATCATTTTGATGTCACTTCCTAGCAGCGTGTGTCTTGCCGCATGCAAAGGAAGGTTTTTTTTTTCTTCTTTTTTTTCAAGACAGAAACCACTTTGCAGATATTAACTGTATGGTTTTGTTTCCGGGAGACGCCATTTTGTTCACTTCCTCCTCGCTTGTTTAGAACTCTGCAGGGTGAGTCTGCCTTACCGGTATAACATTATCTGTACTTCGTTTCATTACTTTTTTAAATGCAACTGTAGCATCTCTTTTGAACTTTAAGTGTCTGGAAATGCAAATGTTGTACTTCAGTATGTTAGCTCTGTGCTGCTGGTTCACAGAGGATGGTCCTTGGCTGAGCTGAATGTTCAGGGTTTCTTTTTTTGGGGGGGGGGGGGGGGGGGGGGCGGGCGGGGGAGGCGGGCAGAGGCTGTGAGGTGCCCTGCAAAAAGCTACAGAAGTTGAGGGCTATATACATCCAGAAACTGGGAGACAACATTTGGGAGTGCAGCAGATTGAATCTGGAGTGTCCGTAGAGTGCAAATCGTTACGTACCAACTGGAGAGCTCGCTGTGGTCTCACTGGCACCAGTGCTCTGAGCTGCAGGCAGGAGGATTCATCTTCTACCTCGAATCTTGGCGTTTTCTCAGCTACAGTACCAAAGCTTTTCCGTCAGGAGAGTTAGAGGGGTCTGGATACCTTGACAGATTCAGGGAGCCCAGACCTTGCAAATCCTTGAATATGTAAAATTGGGGGGGCCAAGGTAACATTTAGTCATATTTTGTTTCAGTCCATGTAGATTATATGGATAGAAAGGTCTACTAGGCCTGCTAGGCTGATGGAATGGGCTTCCCGTTCTGCTGCACAAAAATATTAAAGTGCAGGTTTACACTTAACCAGCTTAGCGTATTCAGACTTTTATACTATAATTTTTTATCTTCTGTTTGTCACCTCTTGTTTGGGTTGAAATTAGTTGTGTTGTTGTTTATCCGTGTGCATTGCTAGTTTTAAGTTTTTCAGGTTCTCAAACCCACGTAGGGACAGTAGATAGCTTAAAAAGATATTTGAAATATGTATGTGAAATATGCCTGCCGTTTGTCTCTCTGGCATCACCAACTGCTTGAACATGCTTGAATTGCTGCAGATCTGTTTAATCGGGAAGGTGCCTGTGAGCGTCTGCACACAACCCTGTACCAGTCAATTGTTTGTTTTTGTGAAAATTATCAAATCACTGCCATGCCTCCATATCAGTAAGAACAGGTCATCTAATACATTCACCTGAAAATCACTAGCTGATGACATTGTTATATAGACTGCCATTTACTCAGGGACTCACTTGTGTTATTCATGCCTTCTTCCTTCCGTTGTTGCTTCAGTAGGTCACAAAGGTTTGCAGAATAACAGATATAGTAACAAATATAGTATCTGCTGTCATGATTCATTAATGATGAATTAACATAAGATCAGTATGTAGCTAAGATTTAATTTGTGGTTAATTAATACATAAGTAATACTATAATGCCATTTTATTTGTGTCCGGTCAAGTGAAGTATAACCCTGATTTCTTTACTACCAGAATTACATTCATTTTACGCTTGTAACTGGACAGACCTGATATGAGGAAATTGGATGGTTTGGAGCTGCGTAAGACCTGAAACGGGCCTGTCATAGCTGATGGACATTGCTGTTGTACCTTCACTGAGGAACTTCTCCAGTCCAAAATATCCATCCATTTAAAGCAGGGCTGCCAACTCTCATGCATCCGGTGTGACACTCATGCTTTCAGACTCCCATGCTCATGCAAGAAATCTTACAGCAAATCAATATTATTCTATTATAGACCTAAAATTAACTACATGAAAAGTGTTGGGGTAATTTACAAACCCTTCAGACTATTTACAAGATAATAAAGCTGCCACGTACGTGTAAATGAGCATGCAGACTTATCTTGAATTGAAAATCTCTTGCCAGCTAGCTGAGCAAAGTTGGCAACACTGTCAAAACGTGTATAATATTTAACTTCACTATGGATCAGAAGAGCCAGCTAAGCTACAATGGTGATTTCTTAGTGGAAACTTAATGGAAGAAAAAAAATAGTTTACAGCGTCTTTAAGCATGAATTTCCTTATGAGAGGGTATTTCACGTCCCCGGGAAGCATGCTTGTCATACCAAGCTGAATAGATGGTAGAGATCTGAAGGCTATTTGCGTGTCGGGCAGAGTGGAAAAGGGCTTCTGGCATTGCTGGTGTTGCTGAAAGCCTGCCAAGTCTAGACCTAACAGCACCCCCTCAGAATTACAGGTATTCCATGATCTGGATGGTTAAAATACATTTAGAAACAAAATATTTTTAAGTGATAATTGCACTGATTTTACTCTTATAACTGCAGATGAGTGTCTTTTAGGCTTTGGAATGGCCTGGGAAGACTGATGTTTGAATTCCACTTCATCTGTTGCACTAATTAGTTATCTTCTAATACGTTATCCGCTAACCAGTTATCCAGTACAGGTGCACCTGGTTTCCATCCCAGGCAATACAGGACACCACAGATAGGATTCCGATCCATTACTGGTCACATATTCACACACCATGGCAGATCAGATTACCTGGAGGACACCAAAACATGCTCGACACCCACAGCACCAGGGAGGGCAGTGGAAGACTACAGCACTGCCATTTTAATTTCGATATTTGTCAACATTTTTTAATTTATTCTAGTAGTATTCAAGATTCAAGATTCAAAGCGTTTATTATCATATGTACAGAAAAGTAGTATTTCTCAGTACAATGAAATTCTTACTTTGCTGTCCACTCACAAATGCCAGGTTAAATTAAATTACAAGTACAAAAGAGCATACTTGAGAAAAATAGTGCAAAAAGAGCTTAAAGTGCAAAGTGACCTGTTGTGCAAATGAGGTAGGTCATGATATGCAAAGTGATCTGTTATGTAAATGAGGTAGGTCGTCTATTTAGGAGTCTGATTGTAGTGGGGAAGAAAGAGTTGTTTAGCCGGGATGTTCTAGATTTCACACTTCTGAACCTTCGTCCCGAGGGCAGGAGTGTGAACAGTCCGTGTTGGGGGTGTGTCGGGTCTTTGAGGATGGAGGCAGCTCTCCTCAGTGCTCTGCGATGGTAAATGCTCTGCAAAGAGGGCAGTGGAGTCCTAATGATCTTCTCCGCAGTTGTTATCACTCTCTGCAGGCGTTTGCGGTCCATAGCAGTTGTGCTGCCATACCATTGCATATTTGCTTTATTTACTTCCTCTGTTGGACCCTGGAGGATGGGCTCCCCCTCTCAGGCTGGTTTCTCCCAAGGTTTCTTCCTACTAGGGGGTTTTTCCTTGCCGCTGTTACCTCTGGTTTGCTCACCGGGGGCTTTGGGCGGGGATGCTGTGAAGCACATTGAGACAATGTAATGTTGTAAAAATCTGCTATACAAATATAATTGGATTGAATTGAATTGAATTGAATTGAAGGACAAAATCTCATGCTAAACTGGAATGCTGGAAAGATTAGCAAAACCTGTCCATTTCTGTGGCATGTATGATCTCTGCATATGTTAAGAGAGGGAGAAATGCATTTTCTTTGATCAGGTTGATTTAAACGCCTTGTGGACATGTGTATCTCAGGGGTAGACAAGCAGAGGCTCTGCGTTTCACAGGTTTGGGATCTGTCGGGGCATATCGTGATTAAACTTGTCTAGTCCGTCCTGCCTCAGTTATTAAAGGGTGAGTTTATATGTGTAATGTGAATTATTGCTTGGATTGCCTTTTTGTTTTGCTTCAGGTGCATTATATAGCTGTAATGTGTCATTCTGTCCCTTCTTCATTCCATCGTTTGATGACTAGGTTTGTCTATCTTGTTGTGTTGTTTTTACATTGGGCCATGTGCCTTGGCAGCTTATGGTCTGCATATTGTTTCTTTTCACAGTACATATTTTTGCCAGTGTAAGTAGTGTGACACAAAGTAGTCACATCTGCAGCCCTGGAATTAACCTAAAGACGGTGGTTTTGAAAGGCGACTTGATTGCTAGTGTTAACAAAGCAAAGGCGGCACTTGGAATGTTGTGGAAAAAATGACTGTTTGTTTGGCCAGGGTAAGGGTGTCAGCTTTGTTTGTTTGTTTGTTTGTTTGTTTGTTTACTTTGCTGCCTCTCAGGTTAAATCACATTATTTTCCATTGGTCCTTTCACTGTCTGCACTGTAATCTTGTGTTCTGTCAGTGAACCTTTTGCACTGTAATCTTGCCTTCTCCTTCTAAGATCTCTGTGTTGTGATCAGGGTAATTATTTGTAACGAAAACAAAACTAAAACAATATACAATAAAAATAAAATAATTATAAAATAAAATAAAATAAAATAAGACACAAAAATAAAATGAAAAAGTACAACAAAAAGTGATATAAAAAGCTATAAAAATTGTTTCTGAAACTAGCTGAAATAAAATAAAAACAGACACCAAATATTTTCAGTTGCCATTTTTAAATACTGCTTAGGTAAAGTAGTGATTTATTTATCTTACCATTAATAATACCTGGTACATGTTTTGCCCATTTTAAAGACACAATGTGCGCTGTGTATTCATGCAGGATTCTCTAAAGTTAAGACACATAAAACAGCTCTACAACTTTTAGTTTATTCCTTGAATAAAATTACTGAAAATAAACCTGAAATATGTAAAAACTTTGAAATGTAACTACAAAATATAAATTAATAAAAACTAAATAAAACCGCACTGAAGAATAACTAAAATGAAACTGGATTCCAAATGAAAACTGAAAATAATACAAATAAAAAAAAGTTAATTAAAAAATCATCACTAGTTGCAACCCTTCCTGCCTGTATGTCTAGGTGAGATCTCTGTGTTGTAACCCTGCCTGCATGTGTTAGATCTCTGTGTTGTAAGTCAGCATTGTCTGTGTTATATTCCTGCATCTCTGTGGCATTTTTGCATTGTAATCGTACCTGTCTGGCAGCTCACGGTGTTGTAACTCGATGTCTGTGTCATGACCCAGACCTGTCGCATGATGGGTCTGATGACTGTGTGCCACCTCTGCTCCCCCACAGCCTCAGTCTTACGACGCATTGGAGCCCCTTGACCTGGAGGAGGTCCTGATGACACAGCTGAACAGCGGAGACGCTGAACTCATGCAGGAGCTCGGCGACTTCCCCGATGACAACCTGGAGGTGGAGCTGGTGGAGAGGGAGTGCCGGACGGTTCGGCACTCGGTGCCGGAGCAGGAGTAGGTCCCCACATCCGGGCGTCTTCTAGTGAATTGTGTGGTTGACTTCCCCGGGAGGGTATTGGAACCCCCCAAGGAGATGGCTCTAGTCGTCACGGGATGCACCTGGATGCCATCCTACATGTGGGAGAAAATGACAGAAAACATCCCTTTGGGAAATATACCATCCACCCAGCACCCCCCTAAATTGTTCTGTGTAATATCACGCATGTAAAGGTAGACCTACCAACTATATCAAGGCTACCCAACTGAGGGACTCTGATCCGCATCCCTAACACCTATTTAATCTGGACTTTAATCTGCCCCCCAGCCCCCTTTTCCCCCCTCCCCGCACACACTTGGTAAAGTTGAAGCCTGGGGAACCCTCGCCAAGTTCCTGCCAAGCAGATTCAGTGATTACGCCTAAGATAAACCATCCTATAATAAAGAAAATACCTAAAACAAAAGAGCAAGTGTCTGTGTCGATGTACAATCAAAACCTGCTGTCTTTGACTTTGCACCTTCAATGGAGGCAGGCAGACGTGATGTTGATCAGTCTAACTGGCACTGTGATGGTTTATCGCTGGCTCTTGCACAACGGTTTGTTAGGGCCCCGACGATGAGTTTCCACTCGGGGCCACAAGGGACATGCCAGGCTGTGTTGTTTTGCCAGAGATAGAAATAAACAGATTATTAAATAAACAGTTTATTGGGTGGATGTCTGGGAAGTTCCTTGAAGGTTTGGAGTGGTTTGTCTCTAAATTTGTCTGTGGGAGACTGTGCTGCAGAGTGTGCTGTGTATACATGTGCGTCTTGATGCTTTGCACTTGTGTAATGTGTATGTATGTAACTGTATAAATCAGTGTTTCTCTATCCGGTTTTTGGGGACTCACAGCCGGTCCACGTTTTTGCTCCCACTAGGCTCCCTGTCAGAGAGTTCACATTTTTTGAGCAAAAACATGGACTGTCAGTGGATCACCAACGACAGGATTCAGAAAAAATGATCTACTGTGACAGTGCAGTATTGCTGTCTGCAGTGTGTATGTGAGAGCATCCACACTGTCTTTAACAGAGTTTGGTCTCCTGTATGTGCCAACAGGGTGGAGCTTGACCCTCACGTGCGAGACTGCGTCCAGAGTTACACACAGCCATGGCTGGTGGTCAGGAGGAGGTACTGTGGCAGAACTTGCCTCTGGCTTCTCACACATACACACAAATTCATATGCACACGTCCACCAGTTCCTTCTCATGATTCACTTCAGGAGGGAAACGCTCCATAAGCCCAAGTGGCAGTTAGTTATAACATGCAGTCTCACCCAGAAGATAAGCCACATGCTTCTCGTGGTTTGAGAACTCCGTCCCTCCTCGTGCCTCAAACACTGCCCTCCGCTTGAGTTCTCACGGGACTTCGCTAATCGGTCCCGGTCGAGTGAAGACGGCTTCATATCTGTGACCGTTGTGTGAACAGGTGCCAGGGGGATGGATGGAGTGGCTGGAGCGTGTATTCGGATAGGTCAGGCCTGCAGAAGGTCCTTCTGAAGCAGACCTTTGAGAGTGATGTCGTGCCAGACAAACAAGAACATCAGGTAACCCTGCAAAACAAACATGCAACCAAACACGCCGCAACACGCAACAAACAGCCGTGTAATGTGTGAGTCCTCATCTCACTGGGCAAACTGGAATGAAAACATAAAGAAGTCATCCATTCATCCATCAGTCTTCCAACTAAATGCTTATACTGGTGAGGGCCAAGGAAATTTCAGGCATCAAAATTCATACAAAGGCAGCTCTCGACTTGTATAAAACCGAATTAAGTAAATCCAGACATATGAAAAAAACAACCTGAGTTGACAGAAGTGCTAAAATATGCTGTAATCTGAGGCAGACAAAGCAGCTGTTAGCATTCAAATTCTACCACATGTGCATGTGGCATGAACCAAAATACACCAAGAATGCTGCCACTATAGAGGTTTAGTGTGTGATATTGTATCTTACGTTGTGCAGTATATTTGACTTCTCCCGTATCACAATCGAGATAGTCCAGGCTGACTTATGTTCTCACTTTCGGAAGGTAACCCAGACGTGTCATCTGTATGTTTTTTGTGTCCTGAATGGTATGGTATGGTATGGTATGGGAAGGTAAATCCGACTTGCATAAAATTTGATTTATGTGAGAGTTTGTAAAACGTATGATATGCCCTTTTGGACCCAGTTGCTCTCTCAGGTCACCTGGTAGGAAGCAGACTTCCCTCACATCTTCAGGTTTCTGCTATGATTCCGGACCCAACTGTATGCATGTGGAATTTGCATGTTGTATTTGCAACTTGCTTGGCCTTCCTCCAAATACCCAGGATACTATGGTGTGTGTGTGCGTGTGTGTGTGTGTGTGTGTGTGTGTGTGTGCGCGCGTGTGTGTGTGTGTGTGTGTGTGTGTGTGCGTGTGTGTGCCTGCATACCTTATCTTGGGCTCATCTTCACCTTCCAGGTAGCTTCTTGGGTTAGATTTGTCACAACCCTGCACTGGATGAGCAGTTATGAACAATGGATGGATGCAACAAAGCGTATGAATGCTGTTTGTTACTTGACACCATACCATTACTGTCCATTACTGTAGCAATACTGTCTTGGCACAGTGTTCCTCCCTTCCAGTATGGTACAGAGAGAGGGTGTAACTTTAACACTAAAATTATCTTTGGGATAGATGCTCCCAACCAGAGTTTTTCTTGGATCAGGAACAAAGAGAAAATATACATATAATGTGAGGGATCAAATTCGCTGCCTTGTTTTGTATTGTTCAGTATCTGTATATTCTAGCTATATTTACACCAAAAGCATGTTGGTCTCAAATTTAATTAAGCTAGATTTTTCACACTGTAAACCTATCCTGCAGTATTTATCATTGAGGGCCTAAATGATTTCAAACAGTGTGGAGTTTCCATTTTCTCCCCATGTCATGCAGGCTTCCTCTAAGCACTCCTGTCTCCCCTTATAGCCCAGAGACATGCAGTTAGGGTAACTGGCGCCATTACATTTCCCATAGTGTATGTGTGTGTGTGAGCTTGTGTGTACGCCTCACACAAGACTGGCATCCCAAGGCAGGGATAGGCTCCTCCCATGACCCTGACCAGGATGAGTGCTTGGAAGATGGATGGATGGATGGATGGATGGATGGATATTTTGGCAATTTATTTATATAGCACATTTACAACAGCAACTATAGTGCCCTAGCCAAAGTGTTTCACAATCAGCAACATAAAAAATGAAGTAAAACCACAGCAAAACAATTTAAAAACAATGAAAAATGCAATTGAGATACGATTAAAAACAAAAAAGCATAAAATAAAGCAAAAACCAGCAGTAAAACAAAAGCACGTGCACGTTGTCAAGCCTGTGCAGAAGCCATATCATTGAAGATCACAGAAAGCTGTAGAGTAATAGTGAGTCTTTAGTCTGGTTTTAAGCTACTCAGTCGATGACGATTCAGTGATGAAGTTGTGATGAGAGTTCCATGATTAAGATGCAATGGCCACAAATGCCCTGTCCCCCTTTGTTTTACACTTTTATATTTGAACCAAACGTCTCTTTAGATATATTCAGGTGTGTTTTCAGAACCTGCAAACTCCCATGGGCTGGCTTATCTAAACAAGCTTATAATTTAGAGCAGAATTTCCTGGATAGTTGGCCACATCCCCTTGGGAAAATGCCCCTGAACAAACTGCATACACAAAATTCCCCTATTGATGTCAGTGCAGTCCATGTTTTTCTGACTGATGGTCAATAACAGAATGTCTACCTATATCCCAGACTGCCCTGAAGCAGGTTTACTGTCTCTGGATGAGGCAGATAATTGTTGGACTTGGGAGCCCATGAAGTGTACAGTGAGAGACTGTATCTGGAGATGGATTTAGGAAAATAACAAAGACTCATACTTTGATCAGGAAAGTAATAACATGCCTAACAAAATATGACATTGTATTCTCATTTCTGTCATTTGCATAAATATTGTAGGCATCAGACTAGGGTGAAATCTCGGTAGATCTAACGCTAATCACCTGATTTCTGCAGCCTTGCTGCAATGGTGTTCATTAAAACCTCAACACATGGTGAAGCATCAGCATTCATTCATTCAGCTGTTCCCACTTCCTCCTGGGCCGAGTTGATCCAGCTTCTAATGATGGGCATGAAGAGCCCCCATTGGCCGCATGTTTTTTTCATGAGCACGGGGCTGTGGAAAAGCAGCATCTTTGTCGGCGGTAATTGGTCCGCCCAAAGCCTCTGCATAATTGGCAATCTGCTGGTGTAGCCAGGGAGCTCTTTGGGGCTGTCAGAAAAGGAAGGGGCACCGGGAAATGGCCCGCTGGCTTGAGTTGCCTGTTTTTGGGCACAAAGTGAACTGAACCCTGAGAACTCCCTGTTTGGGGAGCGAGTGATTCCATTTGGGTCCTGAACTGGGTGATTATGGAAATCTTCCAGGCTGTTGATGAGATACATCCTCTGGGTGATTGTTTTGATTCAATAAAGACATTTTTGACTGCTTAGAACGGCAGAAGGCTTAAAGAAAGGGTAGTTTTGTGCCAAGTAACCTGTTAAACGTCTAACTATCACCTCCTCCCTATGTGCCCCCCCCCCCCCCCCACACTGTAAACTCTGTCAGGTAAAGTCGCCCCCCCCGGCAGTCATCAGCGATGACTCAGGCCGGACGCTGACATCCTCGGACTTTGACCTGCGCGTGCTGCAGCCTGACGTGCGAGTTGAAGGCCTGCTGTGCTTCAGTAACCCCGATGACCTGGACCGCCACAACCAGGAGGCCCGCCAGGCCAACCGGCACCCCGAACTCTTTGCCCTGTACCCCCCCGCTGACGAGGTACGCACCTCCGTCCCCCACCTGCTGCGGCTGCTGGCTGTCCGCAGAGCCGCCGGGCTAAAAGTAGCCTGTCGCTGATCCTCTGATCCCACGACAGGAAGATGCTGTGGAGATACGGCCGATTCCTGACTGTCCCAAGGAGCACAGCGGCCGTAGGATCCTCATACGCTGTCAGGCTATCAAGTATGTCAGTCTGGTTACTCGAAAGAAAGCTCTTTTATTTTAATAAATGCATGTTCTGTTCATTATTCTATAAGCATCTTGTTTTTCCGGCTAAAGTGTAAAATATAGGAAGTATCATGCATGTTTTGATGCCTGTTACACACACACTGTACCCAATAAATGTGCCGGGGGTCCTTTTGCATGTGTCCTAGTTGTGGGGGAGGTGTACCTGGCTCAACTCTGCCAAATAGCCAGAGGTTCAGCCTAAGTGCAGCGGAAAGTTCACATCCGTCACGGTAGCTTGACAGCTGGCTGCTATCAGCTTTAACGTGCCTTCTTGGCACGTTCTTTTGTGTGATATGCATAAATCATGACAATTTGGGTAACCACACTGATGTGACATGGAGCATTAGTCTATTTTTATAGTGATTTGTGGCTGTTGCTCACAGTCACTGAGGTTCCAGAGTAATTTTGTGGCCACTTGTTTGAGAACAATAAAGTAAATCCCCCCCTTTTTCAATGTAACCCACCACATACTTTATTTTCTGCAGGTTTGAGATAGACATAGAACCTATGTTTGCAACAATGGCCCTGTATGATCTGAAAGAGAAGAAAAAGGTCAGTAGAAATCTTTGAAATATTTTAGGCACTAGGTAGAGAAAGGCCATAAGGATGCGGTAATGCATATCATCCTGTGCTAATCCAATGCCACAATAATTTCCTAAGGGATTATTTGCTGTTTCTGAAATTTGACATAAACCTTCTATTAATTCTTAAATAGGAACAGCTACTTCATTTGGCTGCAGCCAACAGATGTGTTTTTGTTCAGGTTATGTCAACATTGACCTAATTTGTTTTCCATTATCACCAATGTTCTTGTTATTAGATCATATTGAAAGCATATGCAACAGCTATTCCAGTAATTTGACAAAATGTGACTGGTGTTGTATAAGAAATGCCCATGTTTGTGTGTGTGTGAGTGTGTGTGAATGAGCGGTCCCCATAAGGATATGTTTACCCTACATGTGCGTGTGTGTGTGTGTGTGTGAGAGAGAGAGAGAGAGAGAGAGAGTAGACTCTCTGCGGTTCTTCCGCATTACTCAGCAGCTGATGCAGGCTGCTTCAGCTTAACTTGTTCCTGCATTATGAGATAATGGATCTACTGACTTCTGCCGTTCCCAGCAAAACCATCCATCAGCTTTCCACAGATCAATTAGCTCAAGCCTTCTTTCACACACATTCAGATATAAAAGCTGTATTGCTTGTCTGTTGTTCTTTTAACCCTGATCTATAACATTCAAGTCTCCCTCCTTGGTCAGCAGGGAAAAACACGTGCATTTACAGGCAGAACCCAGGAAGAGAGACTTAAGAATAATTATGTTCCATCATTCTCTCTGCATATTGAATATTCCATCTGCTAAGTCAGATTAAAACTGAAAGCTGGTTTAAACAGATGGTGAAGTGTTGTTTGAATTATAAACAAAGTTCATGGCACAGGGCATGATGAATGTGTAAAACGGTGACATCAGCCTCAGAGAGGAGCACGTACTTTACTCCTCCATGGAGGGATATGCTCGCCTGCATCTCACAGCGGAATCAGCCTGAACCTGACCGGGGAGAAAGGGGACAAGCTTTCCAGCCTACGGGCTTGGGCAAGTGGCCTGCCTGTACCAGCTTAAAAAGACTCTGTACTTCCTGTTTTAGAAACAATAAGAAAGGGCAGGAAGGGATTAAAGGGGGGGGGGGGTTATACTTGCTTCTTATAAGATAAAAATGTGTTCCTCTTATAGCAGGGTGGGGACCCACAAAGAATGACTTGGTTATCAAGCATGCAGCAAGGACAAATGCTCTGAGCTGTAGAAATACACAACAAATTCCATTCGTGTTCATAAGGCACATTATTGTCAGCGTGTGGTTTGTGTGACGTTCTGAAGAGCATTTAGCTCCATACAGCAGTGTCCCCACACGCACCTTGTTTTAAATGATTAAATAACGTCACATTGTCCTATAAAAATGTCCTATAAAATACTGGCCATAGACAGTGAGGGTCGTTTGGAGCTAAGAAAGATAGAAAAGCTTTGCTGACCTAGAGTTGAGAAGCATCGTGGTCTTTTGCGGGAGGCTCTAAATTATTTTGTCAAGGGGCTCTCTAGAGATGATCCACCCACACAAGAAGGTTGAGGTCATCTTGGTTGAGTCAGCATATGGAGAGACAGCCGCTCATGCTGTTTGCACTCTGAAGCAGTAAAGGAGCCGTGGCAGAGACAAATGAAGACGACCTTGGAAGCTGGAATTTGCAGTCGGCTTAATAGGTTTGTGACAGCAATGATAGTTCAGAGGAAGGAAGGTTCATGAACTCATAGTTTCTAAGGTCATTTGGCCCTGCTGCCTCATGGTCCATAATGAAGTCCCTATCCTTAGCTTCTCTTCCTCTGTTCATCAGCTGTTGTTCATCAGTTCATCAGTGTGTTGGGTCAACACACTGATGACTGACGCCTTTAGTAGATTCCCTGGATTTTTAGCCAATGCACAGGTTCTCTGCAATGTCGTATCACTTGTATAACTCTTCAGATGCTTCTGTTGTTCTAGTCCGCTGAAAATTTAGCATCGAACGGCACCCCATTTTAATTTTTGGAATTGTCCAAAGTAAGACCGTAGAGCATTTTATCCAGACCCAGTGGAAATCTTCCTGCACTGTGACATCGGTTTGCTTGAGGCCTCTTTGCCTCGTTAGCTTTTCCTACCCAGCTGCCCAGTCTGCAGTCCCGCTGTTAAAGGAGTATATAAAGCAGCACAGTGAGTGTAGGATGGTTGTACATTATAGCAATAACACAGCGAACTGAAAGGCAGACATTCCACCAAGTGTGCACTGAAGTCATTCAGATTCCAGATTCTTATCAAGGTCATCCAGCCCTGAACTTGCTATTTGCATTCCAAAATATAACTTCACCCTACTCTTGGTAGAGATAGAGGCTAAACTAACTCAAATTTCACACAATTGTCCCTCCGTTTTCTTAGACTTTCTTATTCATTATCACACAATTTTTCTCGACCCGGTCCCAGTTTTTGCTCCCTCTCAGCTCCCTGCCAGATAGTCCACATTGTTCTAGTCAATTCCATCTGGGAGGGAGCAAAAATGTGGACTGTCTAGGGGTCCACGATGACTGGGTTGAGAGACACTGGTTTATCAGTTCTCTCAACTGTTTGGAGTCAACTCTTTCTGTACAGTATATGAAACTTTATAATTAATCACTTATCGACAATTTCACATGTCTGTCACATATAGCAATTAATGATGCCATATGCGTTGTGCTGTAACTCAATCTGTTCACTGATTATGCATCATTTTTCAAATGTAAATAAATATTCTATACTCATACTTAAAACAAAATTGAACATTATTTTTTGGATGTAAATTTGTACTTTATGCCTTACTAGACATGAGACACCCAGTTCTGGTGCATAAGCTGTGCTCAGAATCTGCCATATAGCAAACCCTGTGCCATGAATCTGTCACTGATGTCTCTACAGATCTCCGAGAACTTCTACTGTGACCTGAACTCAGACCAGATGAAAGTGTCCCTGAAATCCCACATTCCCCACACGGACGTCTCTACTCTGGCCAAGTCTGCAATCTTCTCCATCACCAACACATCCCAAGACATCTACCTGGTCATCAAGGTATAGGTATTGTTCAGTCCCTGTCTAGCTCGCCACGCGTTTCATGGAGACCGCTAGTTGTGAAGGTCTAAACTTTGAAGAGTACCTGCTGGCCATGTTATTCCTTGCTCGTGCAGCAGTAAACATTCTAATCAGAACATATCTGAGCCAACAGACCTCATTCGAATTTTGTTGTTTTTTTATTTTGGTGTATTTTATTAAATGTATGTTGTGCTTGGTTAATAGTAATTTCAAGCCAGCATAAGCAGTTATACAGCAAATGGAATATGAAGATTCCCCTTTTCCCTGATAACGTATGCATAGACATAAATGCAAATGATAAACATACCATAGATTGCACAGTGCCTGCCTAAAACAACAGTTTAATCAGAATATAGACACTGCATGCAGTCTGGTATAGGCCAACCTAAGCAAAGAGTGAATCATAAAGTACTGGAAACAAAAGTGCAATGCTCAGTTACATTACTCCATTCTGTCAGTATTAATATGACACATATCTGATCATATGTCTGTTATAGTTAATAATTATTGTATCTGTTCATCCATACCTCTTACCCAGTATATTGTCATGGTGTGTTTTGTATTGTTTTCATTGTAAATAATTTGTTGCTGCGGCTAGTTTTAGCAGAGTGCTTCCTGTTAGCAAAGCTGGCCTCCCTGTGGTCACTACGTCAAGCCTTTGGCCATTTGCTGTCTTCCTTTAATCTCCGGTTTCTGTGTGATTTCATCAGCAGCTCCATGTGCACCTGTGAGTTGGTGCAACATATCGGCAGTGTGTGTCAGATTAAGCCTCTTGAATGATGAATTTCCACATGTCTGCGGAGACCAAAAAAAGGAAATGATAAAGTGCTTAACGGAAGTAACGGGTGACCCTCTTTGTAAAAAAAAAAAAACAGAAGCGTGAAGGGGCCTTTTGTGCATCCTTCCGGACGTAGCGTGTTTGAGCCGTGTGGTGAACGGGCCCAGTCAGTTGGGTTCGGGACGGCCCAAGGCCTGGCCGCATTCCTGCCACCGCTGCTGAAACAAGCCGCCTATTGTCCCTCTCTATGAAGGACCGGCAGCTGTGGAGGATGTGGGCTGTCCGGAACGCCCTACCCTGGCCGCTGTCGCATCACGGCCATTGGAGGAATGCTGGCTAACCTCGGTTCAGGCTAGCGGCCGCACATGCTAGCATGTGAGAGAGGGCGCTGCTTTCCGCTCCTATAATCTGGCTATCCTCGGTTCAGGCTAGCGGCCGCACATGCTAGCATATGACAGAGGGTGCTGCTTTCCACTCCTAGCATCTGGCTAACCTGTAACAGGCAAACAGGAAGCACATAATGCTGCACTCACTCTGCTCATCCGTGGCTACAGTTTTGTTTTGCTGGCACAAAACTACTGACAAGACCTATATAACTCAATGTCTCTGGGCAATTTTTATCTGTGGACAATTAAGGCCATTATTACAACAAAAAAAAATCTCATTAATGCTTTTCATCTATATCTTTTGTTCAGTTCAGATTATCATAGTGTTTGAGCGATCATGATATTTTGTTCTCACTAATATTATTCTCAACACTACACAGTTACGTCATTGCATTATTTTTACATGAATGATGCTTTTCTAGCCCGATATTCCGTGTTATGATCAGTAATAACACAGAGTTAAGCTTTGACTGCATGTGAGTCTGGAAGCATCTCCATAACATTCGGTTACAGAATGATATAGTTTCCAGTCAGAGGGTCTTCTTTAATGTTCAATTATGTGCCACCAACAGAATAATGTGTCTTTCAGATTGAGAAAGTACTGCAGCAGGGGGAGATCAGCGATTGTGCAGAACCCTACATGGTGATGAGAGAGAGTGACACGACAAAGGTAATTAGCAGTCTCACATGCTTTCATGTCGGGCATCTTTGCTACTTCATTTTTACTTTCTGTCTCATTGTAATTTCTCAACCAACCTGTGCCTGCAATATGGCATTTACTTGCAGTTTGAGTTTTCTCCAACAGATGCAGATAGCATTTCTTAAAACGTGGCCTTTTGTAAGTATGTATTCCAAAAAATTCAGGGCAGTTTTCTCAAAATGTGACCTGACTTACTGCAGTCATCTTTCCGAAAGCTATGTAGAACAGAGGGAAGAATACTCCCTTAATGAAGTTTGACCTGTTTTGAACCAGCTGGGTCCAACATCTGTGACGGTTTAAGTGGTTCATAGACAATAGAATTCTGAGAACCACTGCTTCAGCAGACTCCCTTATCATGGATGATTTGCAGTTTTGCCATGACCTGTAGACATGATGAAATCTCCCACAGGGAGTATGAGACCTTGCTGTGGGATTTGGAGATTCAGTAACTATGCCACAAAGTGCCTGAAATTTTTGTTCTGTCCTGTCCAGAACAAGGATAAACTGGATAAGCTGCGGAGCCAGGCAGAAGTGTTCTGCTCGAGACTGGGTCGGTACCGGATGCCCTTCGCCTGGGCCATGGTCAACATCATGAGCGTCATCAATACGGCGACCCTGGAACGAGACATGCCCGACTCGGAAGCTCTGAATGGTGTGGACACAGATCGAAAAAATACCACCTGCCATGTATACATGTTTACCAAAACATTTATTAATTTGGAGACTTTAGTTACAATGTGCCTGGGTTGTGTATTATTAGTTAGCGAAAGGCATGCCAGCATGGTGGTGCAGTGGTTAGCACTGTTGCCTCACACTTCTAGGACCAAGGTTCGAGTCTCTGCCATGGCTCCATGTAGACTTTGCATGTTCTCCCCATGTCATTGTGGGGTTTCCTCTGGGTACTCTGGTTTCCCTCCACAGTCCGTGCTGAGGTTACCTGGAGTTACCAAATTGCCCATGTGTGAGTGTGCCCTGTGACTGGTCAGCACCCATCCTGGGTTGTTCCCTGCTTTGTGGCAGTAGCCCCATGATAGTCTCTGGACCCTGCATGACCCTGAATAGGACAAGCAGTTACAGAACGTGGATGGCATGCTCCTTTACTGAAATGTTCTGAATTGGCTCCCACCGGGCAGGTAAAAGCAACATGGAGAAGAAGGGAAACCTGCCCAGGAGGAACTCAGAGCGCTTCAATTCCATAGAGGACCAGTACAACCTGACGGCCTTCAAGCCCGCCACCATCACCATCAGCACTTTCTGCAAGCAGGTCTGCCTTGGGTGGCTCCTCCTCTACACCAAACCTTGCTAGTGATGTGCTGTTTCCAGTACTTAGTTAGTTATCGTGAAGAGATTCTGAAACATGGTGGCTTCTTGAAGATGATGTGCAGTGGGGTGGTGTGTAGCTCAGTGGGTTAGGACGACGCATATGATCAGAGGAGTATTGACTCAAACCCCATGGTTGGCCGTGATTTCGCTGTTGGGCCCTTGAGCAAGGCCCTTACCCCCAAATCGCTCCAGGGACTGGCAGACCCTGCTCTCTCAATTGTACAACACTTTGGATGAAGGCACCTTCTAAATAACTAAACGTAAGAAGATATTATAAGTACACAAAGCAGCTTAAGGCAATAGTAAAGGCCAGTGGAATTACTTCAGTTTAAACACTAGGAGACGATATCTGTAACTCTAATTTCTATTGAAATTTTCAGAAAAATATACATGCTAGGCACATTTTCCCACAGGCGTGAGGAACATCTCTCACATCTACAGATTTGTAAGAGTAAAGTAAAGTAAAGAGTTATATCTGTCACCTGTACATTGGGTGTATAATGAAATGCAGCTGTATATGCAGGCTGTACTGTTGGTATGACCTCCACTCTGTGTGTGGAGTCTGCATGTTTTTCTTGTGTTGCCGGGGTTTCTACCAGGGGCTCTGGTTTCTCTCCAGAGGCCAATGACATGTACTTAGGCTTGCACTTATCTCTAAATTCTCTGTAAAGTGTATGATTGTGTGCCCTGTGATGGACTGGCATCCCATCCAGGGTGTAACCCTGCCTGGTGCACTTCTCTCGTTGCGATTCAGGGTCCATATACCTGATAAGCATGGATGGATGGATATTTACCCCATGTCTGGAATGATATAGTGACTTTCAATATATAATTTAAGCAGTAGATGGTAAAGATTGGCTCACACAACTAGAAAGGCGGTGATGGTTATGCCGTGGGGTTAGCAGAATGAGTCAAATGACATGCACCCCTGCGTTGTATTAGGACCACACTGTATTACCATGTTTCTCCGTACACCCTTTCATTCACCCCCAGCTCCCCAGTTTTGCTCCTCGATAAAAGCTGAGACCACTCGTGCCAACGCACTTTATCTGCTGTTACCCAGCCGCTGGAGCTCCAGGACGACACTAAAAACAGAAGCAGAAAATTAAGCAAAACAACCAGTTATTCCAGAGATGACACATTCATGCACATATGTGATAAAACCTGTCAGATTGGCCCCACAGCAAAGGGCCAGAGTTTGCCTGTTGATGTTGTCTTGATGCAGGATCATTGCCTAGATTTAGGAATGCCCTGTTTACACACTAAGGCTGATAATTGGTGCTGCCAACATTATGTGTTAGATTTTGAATAAGGTCCTGTTTACAACATCGAGGCTACAATCCATGTGTCTATCCACCTTATCCCACTAATGTAGTGAATCCCTTAAGGGTATAACAGTGTAAGACCTTCCACTATGCGACCAATGAGATAACAGACTTTCTTAGGAATGCAGTAACAATGTCCCTAAACTGCTATGTTATCAGTTACAAGATCTCATTACAAAAAAGAAGTCACTCTTCTCTTTAATTTACTTGGTGTGACATACTACTTATATTCATTATAGTCTGCTGACAGAATGATAAATACGTGTTGTATATACCCAGAGCAACGGTCGGTGTGACTACAAATATAAGATAATGGGCTCCCCTATGGTTTCAGGAAGGAGATAGACTGAGCGATGAAGACCTGTTCAAGTTTCTGGCCGACATTAAGAGATCTTCCACTCTGCAAAGAAGAATAAAGACGATCACAGGTGCCTGCCCCAGCCTGTATTTGGAAGCGAGCGTGCAGAAAGACCCATTTCGCTGTGCATAATATATCATCGACCTTAAAAGTCAGAATCAGAATCAGGTTGACGGGCCAAGTATGTTCACACACAGGGAATTTGTCTCCGATTGTCAGTGGCTCTGATACATCCAGTATATACACAGTGCGACAGTGGTTTCATGCAGTTTGGTTGGTATATGTAATGTGCATATGTGGTTTATTGGTGTATAGAAGTGCAGTAGTGCTGTCTGCAAGAAATGTTGTAGAAAGTACAATATTTGCAGTATGTACAAAATTGCTCAGTATGTGCAAAACAAAACAATAAGTGCAGAGTGTAGTTAACATCAGTTTGAAAATAGGGGAGGGGGGTTTCAGTGCAACTGCGGGGTAACGGGGTAATATGGGGGTAATATGGGGGTAATGGCTCAGATGAGCTAGGGTCAAGGGTCAGCTGTTTGTAAGAGTGGTGGAAGTGATATAAATTATGATAGATTTCATTATTGCTGAAATGTGTGTTTAATATGATTTTTCCCAATATTATCAAAATCAAATAGTCTTGCATGTTTGTGTCAGGATCAGGTATGAAAGGCCAAAATGACTTTTAGCTTTTAGTTTACAGTGATTTTTATGGTTGCATTAAAAATACAATTACTGGCAGGTTTGCGTGCTTGTGATGAAGGCCATGTTTGCTTGAGCTTTACCGGAATGTACTGTGTCTGTTCTTTAACCCAACACCCTGCTTGTCCTCAGGCACCATTCGCCTGGATGTGTGTCCAGCTCCGGAGACCTTGGCAGGCTGTCTGTCTCCTGAGCTGATTCCAGTGAAACCAGTAACAGAAAAGAACCAACGCCCTTTAAAAGAGGTTCTAGAATTCCCATCCAAAGAGGTTTTTGTACCACATAACATTTACAGGTGAGTTAAATTCTGACCCTTAAAGCCACCCATCCTGCAGTTCCTTATAAAAAAACAGAAAGAATATTAAAATTCTCATCAAATCAAGACAAGTGGGCTTTATTGTAAAAGTATACAGTGACAAGAAAAAAATTTCCCCTAGGGCCATGATGTGACGTACAGACAGTAAATAACATGGGACGGTATCGTAATAGATTACAGTGGAAAAACACAGGACAAAAAAAAATCAAAAATAATTTTATTTAAGATGAATACTGCAGTATTTAGGTATGTAATGAAAAGCAAGTGTTATATTTGAGGTCTAATTATAATTATAGCAAGCATGTTGAGCTGACAAGGTAGGGACAGTAAACAGCCAGACTGACTGGGGACTGTCACACACCTCCAGGATTCCAAATTCCACTTGTGGAGATTCAGTGGCGCCAAAACATTAAGTGATACTGAGCCCATTATTTGCATTCTTGGGCACAGTCACCAGAGACAGTACTTACCTCCGCTTGGCCCTGGCGCTGTCGGGCGCATTAATACCCCAGACTGCAGATGGTTTGTTTACATGTTTATGAAGAAAAGCGCGGTATAATAGCCGCGTGCCCTAGGGGTGGGCCTCGCTCTGCGAATGACGTCTGCTTTTGTCAGAACGGCGGCTCAGCAGCCTTGGAAGAGGAGCACGGCCTCGCCGCGAGAGGAAGAGTGTCGTTGTTCGAGCCAAGAATTGAGAAGTGAATTACGATAATGTCACCATCAAATGCTCATATGACATTTTCTTTTGTCAAAGGCCCTGCTTTCAGAATCAATTCTTTATTTTCTCCTTCTGTGTTATGTGTTTGTCTGACCTAACGCCTTGCAGCCTTGATTCATACACTTAAATGCATATGTTTGTCGGAAGTCTGGGGGCTGAAGGCCCACAGGCGAATGTTACTTAACGGTATTGTCATGGAAGTCAGGAGGCAAGTAATAAATACAGCCGTAACTCCCATCCCTGCGACGCTGCAGTTGCTAACTCAGCTCAGTAACTTACAGGAAGCTCTTGAGAATAAGAGCCTGTGTTTCAGAGTCATTTATCAGCCTCAGCGACCTGTTTCCTGCTCCTCATCCCCTGAAACAACCTTTACCGTGTTTTTTTTTTTAACTAACTGTAAAATAATGGTGTCCTACAATGGACTGGCACCCCATCCAAGGTCTCCTATGCCTTATGCTTCCTCCTGAGATGTGTTCCACACCTCTCCCCACAACTGCTTAAGCAGAAATGAATGGATGGATGGATGGATGGAATTATATAAACAATCACAAAAAGAATCACAAAAAATAAACATCTAACCACACATCATAATTATATTTTTATGATGCTATGTTATTTTACTGTAAGCAGTATGAAGTAGATTATAAACCCAGTTGAGCGCGTTTCAAGCATGCAATACAGGAAGACAGAGACCCCTAGTGTTCAGCAAAAGCATTGCATTGTAAGACCCTGCTGAGTCTAGGGATCTTCCACCTTCGTCAAATCAGGGAGCAACAAATGAAAATGGACCCTGGCTAGGAACCCCCTAACCACTAATGCATGACTAAGATATGTTTTTTTTTCTTCAGGAGAGGGTCTCCTTTGTTTAATTAAACTGTGGACGAGTGCAACATGATGAATTTTGTAATGTTGAATATTCAGTGGCTAACAGCATGAAATGCAGGACAATATCAGGATTGTATGAAGACAAGAATGTGTTTGTGGTGCTCCTGGAAGAACTCTGCAGATCTATTGGTGAAAGCCCTTGGACTAGTCCTTAATTATACATAATGCTGAGGAGCACTTCTGATGGAATCACCTCACCTTGACTTCTTATTGCTGGTTGTTATTTTGATCTTCTTGTTTGGTATGAAAAATGTGTTCTGTTCAAGTTTACTTTATTTGGTGTTTGAGTTCTCACTTCAATTGCAGCTAGATGTATTTAACTACATATGTGCATTTGTGACGGTCACTGTTCAAGTTAAGAAGTTAACGTGTGTGTGTGTGTGTGTGTGTGTTCTTTCTATGCTGGGACCTGTATGACAAAGCTGGATTTAAAGTAGTCTGAATGACCGGATTGGGAAACACTGCTCTACGTTAAGATGGAGACACCTTTTATTCAAGCCTAACCATCATTATTATACAACCTGGCTTGTAAAACCAGCCATTTTCTCTTTCTTTTCAGGAACCTGCTGTATGTTTATCCTCAGAGACTGAACTTTGTAAACAGGCTGGCATCAGCAAGGAACATCACCATCAAGATCCAGTTTATGAGTGGGGAAGAACAGGAGTCTTGTCTGCCAGTGAGTGTGCCCTGTCCCGGGGTCCCTACGTGCCGGGATCCCTACGTGCCGGGTACCCTACGTGCCGGGATCCCTACGTGCCGGGATCCCTACGTGCCAGGTGCCCTACGTGCCGGGATCCCTACGTGCCGGGTGCCCTACGTGCCGGGATCCCTACGTGCCGGGATCCCTACGTGCCGGGATCCCTACGTGCCGGGTACCCTACGTGCCGGTGCCCTACGTGCCGGGATCCCTACGTGCCGGGTGCCCTACGTGCCGGGATCCCTACGTGCCGGGTGCCCTACGTGCCGGGTGTCCTACGTGCCGTGGTCCCTATGTGCCGGGATCCCTACGTGCCGGGTGCCCTACGTGCCGGGATCCCTACGTGCCGGGTGCCCTACGTGCCGGGATCCCTACGTGCCGGGATCCCTACGTGCCGGGATCCCTACGTGCCGGGTGCCCTACGTGCCGGGTACCCTATGTGCCCAGGTGCAGGTGCTCAGAGCGGGCAGTTAACAACCCACACAAAATACAGGGGGCATGGTGAAGCGCAGGGACACGGAATATTGGCAACACCTCTGAAGGTGTGAACCGCAGTGCTGAACACTGTGTAACCACAGCAACCTTTAACATGCATTCATATATCATATGCAGTTCTTGATCGACTTAGCAATATGCAACATTTTCTTTGATAATATTATTGTACTTATACAGTGGTACCTTGGTTTGCGATCATAATTCGTTCCGGAGACGTGCTTGTAATCCAAAGCACTCGTATATCGAAGCAGATTTTCCCATTAGAAATGATGGAAACTCAAATGAATCGTTCCACAGCCCAAAAATATTCATATGAAAATGGATTAACACAAAATATAAAGTAAAAATACATAAATCAAATTAACCTGCACTTTATCTTTGAAAAGAATCGTGGATGGTGTGAGGGAGACGAGAGAGGAGAAGAGGAGGGTCATTTTGTAGGACGACTTTCACTATAACTAACGGAATCACTGCTACTGTTGGCTCACTGGAATCTTTTTCTGTTTGTGTGATTTTAACAAGGAACCCGTCCTCTTTTGCCTCCTTTTCGATTTCGCGGAAATGTGGACATTGCATTGTCGTTAAACAGATTAATTGCTCGCACTGCTACACCCTTATTCAGATGGTGCTTTTCTACTAAATTTTGACTATACGAGTGAAGCACGCTGACTGAGACCGAGCATGGGAAACGATTACCCAAAATCCCGCAGTGAGAGAGAGAGAGAGAGAGAGAGAGAGAAGAACCATCAGTTGAGTTGTGATCACATGATGCCAGGCAGACAAAGCGTATTGCAAGACATCAACTTGTTTATCAACTTAAAATTAGGTTACAAATTTTTTGCTCGTCTTGCAAAACACTCGCAGACCAAGTTACTCGCAATCCAATGTTTTACTGTATTTCAAAGGTTTTCTCTGATGATTCCCTTAACTATAAAGGCTGACCATAGAATTATTATTTGGTTTTAATTTTATTGTAAATGATTGACAAATATGTTTATTAACATGTATATAATTATATATATATAAAATAGGGTGATAATATATTGTTTGTGTTTGCTCGGTGGGTCTTTTTGTTACCTCACATTCCAACCACTGGGGGTTTATGTCTATCCCCCGCTCAGTCTATGTGGAATTTGCATGTTCTCTCTCTTATTGAAATACAAACATTTTGGTGTTTTAATATTCATTTTCCTTTTTACCTTTTAGGTAATTTTTGGGAAATCCAGTGGACCTGAATTTGTACAGGAGGTGTACACACCAATCACTTACCATAACAAGCAAGTACCCCAAGAATCTGCTATTCTACATAAATAGATACACTTTCCTAGCTTTACGTACTTGTTAAAAGTCTTTCCCTCCAAATAGCAAATCATGTGGCTGAAACTCTATATATACAGCAATAGGTTCAATTACTGTTCTACTAATTATTTGAATGGGCAAGGCATTTGATATACATGACTTTGAATTTGCCATGGCAGTTTGACTGATGACAAGTGATGAATGCCAGATGTGGTGGTTCCACAATGTCAGGAACAGCCATCGTCATGGGATTTTGATGCACAGTGGCTGCTTGAGTTTACAAAGAATTGTGTGATAAACCAGAAACATCTAATCAGTAGCAATTTTGTGGGCAAAAATACCTTGTTAATTAGAGAGGCTGGAGAAAAAGGGCCAGATTTGTTAAAGTTAATAGGAAGTCAACAAGTGCAAAAATAATAAAATAAAGAGTATCCTACCCAGTATTAGGTGGCTGAACCTGGTGAAGTGGCCACAGTGTGTGTGTGTGTGTGTGTGTGTGTCTGTGTGCGTGTGTGTGTGTGTGTATATATATATATACATATATACAGTACTGTGCAAAAGTCTTCAGTTTAAGAAATCTTTAAAGCTATTTATTGGGGTAATAAGTACATATTTAAAACAGTTTAATATTAGAATGCATGCCAGTTACGTTTAGCACAATAGAAATTAACACTTCCCTAACCTCTCCTCAGGGGCACCTCAGCCATTCCATGTAATTGTTAAATTTTATCAAAAGCTCATTTAATTAATTAAATACTTTAAAAAGCCAGTGAGGTACTGGTTAGCCATTCTGGGTGGGATAGTGGTCGAGTCAAAAAATACTTGGGCGTATTGGACAGTTGCTGCAGATACGGAGGTGACTATAAGAGAGGTTTCGGACTGGATATGGTGACAGTTTTACCATCATAATATCATAACTTTACATTCGACATCATTTCCTTTGCCAGCCTAAGACTTTTGCACAGTACTGTGGGTATATATGTTAAACTTTACACAACACAGAAGTATGTTTTCCATAAAGCAATTTCATTCCAACCTAATTTCATTACTATGTCATTATTAGTAAAATGATGAAGGGTTCTTGAGTGACCTACAGCTTCTGTGGTGACCAAATGGGTGGTAGCAATAAAGCAAATAAAATAAAAATAAAATACGTACACGCACACAGATTCAACCATAAGTAACGATACTGTATAGGACCCGTCACTAGTGCCGTATCTCTGTCAGGACAGTTTCGGAAATGAGGGGACGCTGGGAAAGCTCTCAGTTAAGCCTTGTTACACACTGCCCTGTTCAGGTCGCCGGATTTTTACGAGGAGGTGAAGATCCAGCTTCCGGCCAGAGTGACAGAGCGTCACCACCTGCTGTTTACCTTCTACCACATCAGCTGCCAGCAGAAGCAGAATCAGGGAGGGGCCAACGAGACTCTCATTGGCTACTCGGTGTGTGACCGTCGTGCTGCATGAGCCAATTGACACACACGCACGCATGCACACACCCACATATTTGTATTCATATCTCTGTCAGGACCATCCAGTCATTTATACAGTATGGGAAAAATCCTAATCCTAACAATGACAACCTCAACCCCCACCCAGCCCATCAGTAACCAAACAAAACACAGAGACGTTTTTTTGATTGCATCCACAGATTTTTATGAAATTGAGGTTTATATTGTAGGGACCTGAAAATGGCCCCACAAGCTATAAAGTAACAATTTTTGCCGCATTGTAGGGACATTTGGTCCCCAGAATGTAGTAAATACAAACCACACACACACACACATTCATAATGCTACATATTTGTGACCATGGTGACTGTCTCCCCTGCAGTGGCTTCCAATAATAAACAACGACCGCCTCCAGACGGGACAGTACTGCCTTCCTGTGGCCCTGGATCGACTTCCTGTTAATTACTCATTACACTCCCCCGAGGTGGGCAAGCTGAGCCATTATCAGACTCCTTTTTCCTGCTATCAGTCAATGACTCATTTTCCCTTTGATGTCTGATTTTGTTTTTCTTAGAAAATACCTAATCAGGTTCCCCCGGTGAGGTGGATGGAAAATCACAAGGGCGTCTTTAACCTGGAGGTCCAAGCTGTATCTTCTATACACACGCAGGTGCGTGCTGTACTTAGGAACCTTCTTTTTGTTGTTTATCAGTGAGGCAATAATTCCTTGATTTTGAACAACGAGAATGTGTTTGACATGACGCGTGCAGGTGAAGCCAAGTCTGAGGCTAATTGGACCCCATAGCATTCTTGTAGCGATTTAACGGATTGGCATTATTACCAAAGGTAATTGGTCTGTAGCTGGGATTCTGTAGCTTAGGTTCCTATCTAATGGGGGGGGGGGAGGTCATTACTGAATGACAGTTTGAAATCCTCACCCTTGCCAATTCCCCTGTCTTTTGTGTCTAGGATAACCACTTGGAGCGCTTTTTCACTCTTTGCCATGCTCTGGAGGGCAGAGCGTCATTCCCCATCCGCGTGCGGGATGAGAAGATCCCAGAGAACAAGCTGGAGCACGAGCTGAAGCTGAGCATCATCTCTCTGTCTTCGTCCGGCCTGGAGCCGCTCGTGCTCTTCCTCCATCAAGTCTTGGACAAGCTCTTCAGACTCATTCTCCAGCCGATGGTCATCGCAGGGCAGACAGGTGACTGAGGCTGTGCAGGAATGAAGGGGCAGGGCCTGGCACAGGGGCATGGGAGGGCTGAAGTGATTCTCACTGCCCAATCAGAAGAGGTACTTTCAGGAAGAAGCTGGTCATTGGCTAGTTACCTGTCAACGGTAACATGGTACTTCCACCTCTGGCATTCGAGACAGTCATAAAAATCTGCTTTTACTTTGTTATGTAAGATAGTGATAATCTCAGATAATCTCAGGTAAGATACAATGTAATGCTCTTAGAATGTCATGTTTAAAGCTATTTATGAGTATTGTATATTTGCTCAGAAAAAAAAACATAATTTAACATTATAATATATGCAAATGAACAGTAACACCATAAAAAGTAACAAGAATTTCTTCTGTTCTCCAAAGAGTTACTGTCACCTTGATGGACAGCTAGACGAACACTGCTTCAGTTCCTAAACCTCTCCTCAGTATTTGCCATTCCACGTATTCATTCAATTTCACCGCCAGCTCATTGAATGAATTAACTTTATTAGTTCAATAACTTGATGAGGTCTTGATTAGCTAAACGTGGTGTGCAAGTGGTTCAGCCTTTTGCTCAGTATTGTATCTAATTTGGGTATCCTCATTTTGCAAAGATCTGATCCAATGAAACTTGTTGCCAACTTTGCCAAACAAAATTGTTCTGGCTTAAATTTTGTGCGTGATCCCTGATGCATGTTATGCTAGACTTGCCAGGGTTGTCTTCGCCTCTGTGAATGACATGCTCTGTGTAAACAGCGTTTGATTGGGGTGTGTGTTTGCATGTCTTGCAGCTAACCTGGCCCAGATTGCCTTTGAATCTGTGGTATCCATCGTCAACAGCCTCCACAACAGCCAAGAGCTGGCCAAGGACCAGCAAGGAAGGAACTGTCTCCTAGCAACCTACCTGTATTTCGTCTTCCGACTGCCATACACTCATCGTGAAATCGTGACCACCGGTAAGGTCCACACTCTTGTGTCACCGTAGAAATTAGCAACCGCATACAAGTCAGACATCTATTTTAAATCACAAAATGTTCCATCAGCAGATCCTAATTTGTTTGCACTATGTATACTGTCTTTAGACTTTGTTTTGCGCTATATATAGGTTTATCTGTGCTCTACATTCATGCCACTCTATCTACAAGATTTTGGCCATTGGATCATCTTGATCTTAATTTACACAAGCATTTCAATTGTAATGTTTTCATTGAAGTTGTAGATAATCAGATATTGTTTCTATCTAGCAGTCTTCTTTCTTTTAGAAGGTCAATGATGTTCATGGCTAGATTAACTCATGTATACAGGTATGGGCCAGTTTACAAATATCACTGGCATTTTCTAATACAAAATTGAAAAAATTATTAGTATATTATGCAAGCTGGCACTGTCCACACTGTGAAGAAGTGGAAACACTTCTCATTGACCGTGACGCGGTTCTAAATTATCTGTTCTAAAGGTGTATTTTAAAAGCTTACCCTGATCTATAATAAAGTGCTTTTAAATATAATCACTACTTTATATAGAGAATACGACTCTTGTTAGATGCCATATGACATATCATAAAGACTCCTTTCCAGCTGGTGTGTTGTTTTGTTACATTGTAATTTTATAATGGTTTATGAGTCATCTCAGTTTCCTGCTTCATAAAGCACAGATTCAGGGCTCTCTATCTCACCTTTGTAGTTCAGGATATATACTTTTTCACATGTCACTTTTGTTGAGTTCTGTAATGTGTACAGTGTATGTTTCTCCAATGACTGTTGTGTATCTAAAGGAGAGGAAATAGACTATCTGAAAAAGGAACAAATGTCTATAAATATTGATAAACTGTAACGACGGTTTCCTCATGGATAATGAAAGTATTCTCATTCTGATAATTATAGAGTAATATAGAAGGAAAAAAATATTTACAGGAATGTATTTATAGTAAGGTACTATGTGTCGCTGTGTTTGTATATCTATTTCTGTGTGAATGTGTATGTCTGTTTTTCCCTGGCTTCTCCTGCGTTGGTCCTCAGCTGCTCTGTGATGTGAGTTATGGTAAACTGGTCCCCAGGCACCGGCGGGCACCAGCTGCACCCCGAGGGCCGTTATAACACCATGGGCCGTTCCTCGGCCACCTCCGTGGGCTCCAAGCTGTTGCAGTCGCGTGTCCTGAGCAGCAGCAACCCGGACATCCACGATATCCAGGCCACTGCCGACGCTGAGGTCAAGGGCATCATGGGTTCCAAGGTTCGGTGCTGGAGTCTGTGGGGCTACGGAGCAGGCAGTGTGGGGCTATGCGGCGGACAGTGTGGGGCTACAGGGCAGGCGGTGTGGGGCTACATGGCAGGAGGTGTGGGGCTACGGGGCAGGCAGTGTGGGGCTATGCGGCGGACAGTGTGGGGCTATGTGGCAGGAGGTGTGGGGCTACATGGCAGGTGGTGTGAGGCTACAAAGGGGTGTGGAGCTATAGAGTGGGCAGTGTGGGCCTATGTGGCAGGTGGTGTGGGGCTACAGGGCAGGCAGTGTGGGGCTATGCGGCGGGCAGTGTGGGGCTACGTGGCAGGAGGTGTGGGGCTACAGGGCAGGCAGTGTGGGGCTACGTGGCAGGTGGTGTGGGGCTATGCGGCGGACAGTGTGGGGCTACGTGGCAGGAGGTGTGGGGCTACAGGGCAGGCAGTGTGGGGCTACGTGGCAGGTGGTGTGGGGCTATGCGGCGGACAGTGTGGGGCTACGTGGCAGGAGGTGTGGGGCTACAGGGCAGGCAGTGTGGGGCTATGCGGCGGGCAGTGTGGGGCTATGTGGCAGGAGGTGTGGGGCTACAGGGCAGGCAGTGTGGGGCTACATGGCAGGTGGTGTGAGGCTACAAAGGGGTGTGGAGCTATAGGGTGGGCAGTGTGGGCCTATGTGGCAGGTGGTGTGGGGCTACAGGGAGGTCTGGAGCTACAGGACAGGTGGTGTGGGGCTATGGGTCAGACAGTGTGGGGCTAATGGGCAGGCCATGTGGGGCAACAGGGAAGTGTGGAGCTACACGGAAGGTGGTGTAGGGCCAGGGGGTGCTGTGAGGCTACAAGGCTGGTAGTGTGGGGCTACGGGGCAGCAGTACTGTGTTACTGAATGGTGTCTACTGGGAAATGGGAACTGTTCTGCATAGGTACTGAACAATACTTACCTCATTTTACTTACATATCAAGTACAGCTTACCTGAAAGTACAAGTTACTGGGCAGTACTTACATGATGTTACTTTTGTACTGGCCAGTATTTGGTGCCAATGTACTGCTTGCCTGGGAAGTCTGAGGACTGAGCAGTGATTACCACAGCACACTGGGAAACTATGATTATTTATTGATTTTCCTGTAGGGTTTAAATCATGTGGGCAATCGCATGTCCACATTCGTGGACGTAAACAACTACTTCCAGGCCGCAGGGGCCATGAGGCCGGGAAATAAAAAGGTAATACTCCCTCTGACCAGGAGGGGGAGCTAACCAATCATACTTTTTCCTTAGGCTTCATTAGATGTTGATTAAACTTGTTGCAATTGTAGACTTTTTAAGAAATCAAATGCTATGGCTAAGTAACCTCAGCCATCCATCCATCCATTCTTCCATATTGACATACAACAGAGCGTGTCATTACTAATATGAAATGGTAATCTGAGTTTCCCAACCTTGAAACACTTGGTTGTCACTTTAAGCACAAAGGCCACGTGGCATCACCAAACCAGCACAGGCTATGTAACAGCACTAATCATTGGGGTGTTTGTTATGGTGTGGCGGCCAGCACGGTGATTATTACAGCATTTGGCCATGCTCGGTGAATCCACGACATGGGGAATCTCCAGCTGTTTGACGGGCCCTACCTTGTTGTATGACACACTTGCAGCAGTTCCACGAGGAGGTGGCCCTGCAGATGGTGGTTAGCACCGGAGTTTGCCGGGAGAATGCCTACAAGTATGCCTGGTTCTTCTTCGAGCTCCTGGTGAGTCGCTCGATGCAGAACAGATCCATTTACGCGTCCATAATCTTCCATGTGCTCTTGCCAGGGCATTCCCAGTATTCACGTGTGTTCTGGGATCCGTATGTCGACTGGTTTATTTTCAGGTGAAGAGCATGGCTCAGCACGTCTCCCAGCTGGAGAAGCAAAGCATCCCCAGAAGGAGCCGCTTTTCTGATCGGTTCAAAGATGACATCACCACCATTGTGAGCGTGGTGACCGCGGAGATCGGAACCATTCTGGTGAAACAGCAGAAGGTACGGAGGCACCAGGGAAACCATGCTATATAACAATGGGGATTGTCACTGGTTGCTCTAAAATTGTTATTGGTTAGAAAGTTTTTCATGGAAACAGGTTCAAATTATTTGGCTGAACGAGCATTTCCTTTTGTTAACTGCCCTGTTAAGGAGCTGGAACAAGCAGAAAAAGTCAACATCAGCCTGGCCTTTTTCCTGTATGACCTCCTGTCGCTCATGGACCGGGGCTTTGTGTTCCAGCTTGTGAAGAATTATTGCAACCAGGTAAGCCCAGTCTGAACCGGTGCTATCAAAAGACGGTGATGAACAGGCCACCCGGCCCATGTGGGCCGCTGTTTAACTGCAGTCCAAGGTGCCCATACCGAACACCACGGTGTGTCTGCCCACGAGACGCCTGTATGTCTGCCCACATCACAGCGTGCTTCCCCCCCCCCCAGATGTCGGCGAAGAGCACGTCCCTGCCCACCATGATCACCATGCGGCTGGAGTTCCTGCGCGTCCTGTGCAGCCATGAACACTACCTGAATCTCAGCCTTTTCTTCCTGCACCCAACCTCTGCCCCCGCCTCCCCCTGCCCATCCATCTCTTCGCAGGTAGGCGGTCCTGCTCTGCAATATACTGCTAACACTTTGTTCCATTCTATCGACAAAAGTCTTGCCCTGAGATCACAGGTCCAGAAAATTTAAATCCAGACCAAGATTTTGTTTCATCCAATCAGTGTGACTGTGACTCTTTGTGCTCAACTGGTTGGTTGAAGCAAAATCTTGATCTGGATCTTTATTTTCTGGACCTGAAATTTCCACCTTTGCCTGAGTAATTCCACACCTTACGTCCATTGTTTCTGGGATAGGCTCAAGACCACAGAGAAGATGAATGAATGAGTGAGTGAGTGAGTGAGTGAATGACAAGTCTTTATTGTGAAGGAATTATTAGCTGCCTCATAAATTTGAGAGATTATGAGATGTGGAAGTAATCACAATGCTTAAACTTCAGGTAACCTTACTTAGTTCCTCTCTCGATGTTGACAGAACTCTGGTTCGGGCTGCAGCTTCCAGGAGAACAAGGTGGCGAGTATGTTTGACCTCTCACAAGACTTTAAGCAGCAGCACTACCTCACCGGCCTGCTGCTGACGGAGCTCAACGCTGCCCTGGACATGGAGTCTGAGGGGTACATCTCAGTCTGTCTGTCTGAATCTGTCTGTCTCTTTCAGTTATCACTGCCAGTCTCAGCCTGTCTGTCTGAATCTGCCTGTCTCTTTAAGTCTTCACTCCCAGTCTCAGCCTGTCTGTCTGAATCTGCCTGTCTCTTTAAGTCTTCACTCCCAGTCTCAGCCTGTCTGTCTGAATCTGCCTGTCTCAACCTGTCTGTCTCTTTAAGTCTTCACTGTCAGTCTCAGCCTGTCTGTCTGAATCTGTCTGTCTCTTTAAGTCTTCACTGCCTGTCTCAGCCTGCCTGTCTGAATCTGTCTCTTTCAGTCTTCACTGCCTGTATCTGTGTGTCTGAATCTGCTGTCGCAGTGTATCTAAGTCTCTATTTCATTCTGTCTGAATCTTCCAGTATCAATGCACCTGTCTGCATCTGATCTGAATCTCTATCCTCTAGTGTATTAAACCTGTCTTCCTCTATCCATCTGTCTTCCAACCCAATGCCGTATTTATGTTTAAGTTCTATGTATTTTTGTCTGTATGATCATTGGTGGGTTTCATATGGCTTGATTTAGTGAATATTTTTGCGGGCTTCAGTTTGTAAGTGTCTATCTGTCGATTCACTTCTCTGTTCCAGTCTCCTCCCTGCTGGGTATTTATTTTAGCTTATTTTAATGTTGCAAACAAAATATGATGTATCAGATATAAACAATAAAAACGCAAACATTAACTGATAATTATCCATCGTGGGTTATTGATTAATATAAATTTATAATTGTTTTTGTACGTGATGAGAAAGCATAATGAGACACTGTTTCTTTTCTCTGTTTTTTCCCTTCTGTCTCTCTTTTTATAACAAGGATATTCATCAAGGCGTAAATATCGATCAAAGCATTTGTCTCAGTCTTCCTGTCGTGCTAACAAGATTCATCTGTTAGCCTACCTCAATTTGTCTGCCTGCCTTAATTTGTGTTGTATGGTGAAATGTCTGTCTTAATCAGAGCATCTTAATCAGTCTGTCTACATTGTTTTTCAGTTTACCATTCTCTATATGCCCGTCTCGGTCTATAACCTGCACACGGGTAGTTGTTGTGTCACAGTGATATGTAGCACCCTCCATCGTAGCGTTGTAGCATCGTTCCCCCCGCCCCCGCCCCCCGCAAACGAGTTTCCTGGTTGCTTGATGACGCTCGCTGACCTGAGCCTCTCCGTGTTTGCAGGGGTAAGGTGCAGAGGAAGGCCATCAATGCCATCTATAGCCTGCTATGCGCTCACGACCTGGACTTGCGATGCAGCCGCCCTGAGGTCCGGTCAAAGATCGCGGCTCTCTATCTGCCCCTTGTGGGCATTATCATCGATTCCCTTAGTCACCTCGACTTCACAGGTCAGTTTTAGGCCACTGGCCTCTGTTTTTATCCTAAGATACGTTTCTCTTCAATGCCAAATGTTAAGTCCTTCAATATTTTTTTAGAAATATTCCAACATGACTACCTGTTGAATTGAGGTTGAGTTTAGATGTGGAAAAAAAAACAGATTTGACCTCAATGGTTGTAAAAATACTGAAAAAAAGCAGAAATCTGAATTTGAGGAGGATTTACTGAAACACCACTGAGAAGTCCATCTCTACCTTGCTTGTCACATGTAGAATTTGTCACTATTGTACCAGCTGAAGACGGTCAATTTGAAACAATCTTTGGCTCCCTTGTCCCCGTTGCACTGCATTGAAGTTGGCAGGTGCATGAACTGGACCACTGTGAAAATTTGGCCTTGGAGTTATAGAAATATTGATCCCCTGCCCCCTTCCCTCCACCTCATTGGCTCGGTCTCTCTGGCGTCTGGTGCATATCCGCTCACACTTGTGGCCACATGGCCCTCTTGCTCCCGCAGTGGCGGACTCCCGCGGCGGTAAAGGGAAGTCAGGGGGCCCAGAGGACGAGGCCGACAGCGTCACCCCAATCAATCAGTCAGTTGCCATGGCGATTGCAGGCAACCCCTTCAGCACCCTGGGGAGAAACTCTTTAAGTTCTATTATGTCTGGGGTGAGAGATCCATAGTTTGCTCTTCCTGTTGAGAAAAACCTCATCAGAACTCTGGTTGCTTTATCTCACGTGTCTTTCAGGATATAGCTATTGTGATCTTTCAGTCAGTTTGCCAAACAGTAGTATTTGTTCTAGCTACCTGTTAGTACCTGTTTGCAGCTTCAAATTCCATAGTTACTACACCACACTATCATTTCTGCTACATATTTTTTGAATAAATAATGTCAGTGGTACTTGTGGCATGCTAGATTTTTAAATTCGCACTTATCAGACTTGCTCGAATAGCATCAAACACAGCAAACGACTCTTTGTGCCTCTTTGTCTAAGTCTTCGAAGGCCAGCGGCACCCTGACGGCAGAGACCAGTCGCAACCTGCTCGTCTGCTTCCTCTGGGTCATGAAGAACGCCGAGCAGAGCCTGATCCAGAAGTGGACCGTGGACATGCCGTCTTCCCAGCTTGGTCGGCTGCTGGAGCTGCTCACCATCTGCATCTCCTGCTTCGAGTACCGCGTAGGTCACAGTTCCTCTCTGGAGCTCTCCCTAAAAGTGGAGAGATGAATGAAACGAGCTTCACGTGAAGGCCAGATAAGCAATAAAAGCAAGCAAATGCTTTCTTAAGAAACAGTGGAACTGGGGATGGCAGTTCGACCAAAGTGTTTGTCACGTTGCTGTTTGAAATACACTGTTTTGATAAATCACATTTTATCCTGCAAGTTTTTCAGTTTGGATATAATTTGCATATAAAAACATCTCTGCAGCTGTGTGAACTTTAAATTTAATTTGATTGTTTAATTGTAAGATGTGTATCAGCATTCACTTTGTGAAGGCTGCCATGAAATTCCCGGGGAGGAGGGGATTAAATTCCTTACTGGTAGCGCCTGATAACCAGACCAGTTAATCAGTACACAAACTTTAATGGACAAAGGCTTCAGTGGAGTGGAGTGTGAACCAATCACATGCTGCATCCTGCAGGGCAAGCAGAGCTCCGACAAGGTCAGCACCCAGGCTCTCCAGAAGTCGCAGCAAGCCAAGGCCCGCCTGGAGGAGGCGCTGTTGGGTGGCATGGGCGCCCGGGGAGAGATGATGAAGCGCGTGGGAGGTGAGCAGGTCCTTCTCATCGCCTCCTTTAGAAAGGACTGACATGGGACACTCGTCACTAATGTCCATGTCTGGCCTATTCTGGCTTGACCTGCACTCACGCATAGTATTATACCTTAGTGTGGTGGCCGTCTTGGTTCCACGTTGGTACAGTGTTCAGCTGTGATCCACCTCCAAACCCCTTTGACCTCGCAGGTACTGACCGCACCATAGGCCAGAGGGAGAACCTCCGCTGGAGAAAAGACCTGACACAGTGGCGTCAGACCAACGACAGGCAGGACAAGTCAGTGCAGAAATATGGGCTCTGATCCCAACCTGTAGATATACCTCCAGGGTGTGGGGAGAAGTATGATGGGGACGATGACCCCCCTCCCCCATCCCTCCTGCATTTTCTCAGAACGAAGGCAGAGTTGGACCAGGAGGCCCTCATCAGCGGCAATCTGGCCACCGAGGCCAACCTCATCATCCTGGACATGCTGGAGACCATCATCCAGGTGGGAGCTCTCTGCCGGCACTGAGTGTAGCATGAGGCTTTGCCCCCTCCAGGAAAACGGGCTTGCATTGCACAGTCCTGCTGGTGGACCTGCTTCATACCTCCACGGTTGGGGGTTCGAATCGCTCCTGTAGATGCACCTTTAGAAATAATTCCACACACTACATCATACTATGCGTGAGTGCAGGTCAGGCCAGAATAGGCCAGACATGGACTTTAATGACGAGTCTCCCATGTCTAAAGGAGACATCTACACTGTGTATGCATGTTTGCACGTTCTCCTCTTAGTGACCACTATCTCTAAATCATCTGAGGTGATGGATCATACTTGTATTCTGTGCTCTTGATTGCTTGGTACTGGTATACTGGGAGCCAGGATGGAGAAGAATGTGGCCTGTCTGGGGCTCCCGGAAGACCGGCTTGAGAAACACTGGTCTATGCTGTATGCCTGTGTGTTTTAGGGGGCACCTGGACATGCCCTGCCATGGACTGGCATCCCATTCAGCCACCCCAGTGTTGTGCCTTTTTATGTAACCCAGTCCAGGATAAGTGACTGGCAGATGGATGGATTGATTGCGTAACCCCAACCCATATCTTCTTTCTCTCCCATGCCCCGGCGTGCCCCGCTGCCGTGCAGGGCGTGCCCGTGGTGGACTCCAAGGACGGTGTGCTAGGCGGGGTGCTCCGAGTGCTGCTCCACTGCCTCACCTGCAACCAGAGCACCACCTTCCTGTCGCACTGCTTCGGCACGCTACGCTCCCTCGTGGTGAAGGTACACACACCGAGCTTCCCGGCGTCCCCTCGCCGACTCCTTGTGCCCCCTGGTGGAAATAACAGCTCTCTGTGCCACTGTTGCAGTACGGCGACCTGCTGTTCGAGGAGGAGGCGGAGCAATGCGCTGACCTGTGCCAGAAGATGCTGCAGTACTGCAGCAGCTGCGTGGACAGCAACCGCAGTCAGGCCTGCGCCACCCTGTACCTCATCATGCGATACAGCTACAGCTCGGCCAGCGTAAGGATCCCTGCCTCGGCTGGGGTACTGGGGGGGCTCCTCACCGCCCCGACAATCAGAGCCAGGCAGCTCCACCGAGAGCTGGCTGTCCTTCCTGTGTTTATCCTACGTTTCCTTTAATCAAGGCCACGCGTCGGTGGCAAAATAGTTCCCTGCACGTGTACGTCAATCTCCGGCTGGTGGGTAATGTATCCTCCCTCCATGCTGGGGTCCTGTCCTCTCCTCTCTCGCCGTTTGTTGTGCGCTGGCAGCGGGTGTGTTCGGCTTTGACGCAGCCACAGACCGGACCGCCTTTAATTTGCCCGGATGACTCACTGGTTTCCGGCCGTGTTTTGATTTGATTTCGGGGGGGGGGCGGGGGGAGCAGGATTGACCGCGGCGCTGGGCGCTTGTAAAGCTGCTGTTTTAGCTTGACCCGCAGGCCTAAGGATGGCCAACGACCGCCAGAAACGCCGCCGTATCGCTGATGCAACATAATAGGGACATTAACTGCATCCATCGGAGGGATTGCGTTGCCATTTTATTGTGCCAAACAAGATGGATCACAACATCGCAGAATCGATGAGATCAGACACCAGCAACAGCTATGGAAAAATAAAGATGACAGAGGTGTCATCTACGTATTAGCTGGCAAATAATTTGTTTAAATGAATACGCCGGATCTTGTACTAGGCTGCAAGCACGAGGCATCACCACAAGGTTCTCGGTGTGAGAGCTGGTCTTACCGATTCACAGACATGCCAGTGACAGGCCGTAAAAATAACTCAGACACTCGAGCGGGTCGGAAAGGGCCTCAGCTGAAGGCAAATACCATTTGTGTGGAATTTATAGCATCAATAAGTAATGTGAGTCTCGCCTTGGAGCAGAGGGCCCCGTTTCCATGGTGTGGCTCTGAGCCCTTACCTTCCCCTGGCTCAGCTGGCTGTGTCTTTTTGTCCCACCCCCCTCCCCCAAAACGTGCAGAATTTCTCACGGGTGAAGATGCAGGTGACCATGTCCCTGGCCTCCCTGGTGGGAAAGTCCTCGGACTTCCACGAGGAGTACCTGCGGCGTTCCCTGCGGACCATCCTGTCCTATGCGGAGGAGGACACGGAGATGCAGGCCACGCAGTTCCCCTCGCAGGTACCGTGTCGCCGCAGTGCCGCTGGGATGCCACCGCCCCAGTTCTGCTTCCCCTGGCTCTCACTGCTGCTTCAAGACGTTACGCCGTGACATTAATCACATTTCAAGAAACTGCTCCCTAAAAGTCCTGGAGTCTCAGACCTTTCAGATGGAAGCCCTTACAGATTCACCTTGTGTTGTCGCTGCCCCTTATAGTATTGCACAGACATAAACATCACTATTCAGACAAACTCGGAACACTTTATCACCAGTATGTACATGAAGTGCAAAATAATACTCCAGGATGCTTAGAAGAAACACCTCACAGTACAACAGTGTTGAGCATTTCAGGTCCAGAAGCTACAAATCCAGACCAAGATTTCTACCAACCAGTTAATACTCTGTGACTGTGACTCTTTATGCTCAGATGGTTAGTAGAAACCATATTGGTCTGGATTTGTAGCTTCTGAACCTGAAATGCCCAACACTGCAGTACAATATATGAACAACTAAAGAACATTGTAGAAATGACATATTTACAGAAAGTGCAAAGACGTCATGATGCTGCTCCTTTAAAGTTCTCTTGGACTATCACTGGTACTCTACTCTCAGTCATTATTAAACTAAGGGCGTCTCCCTCTGAACAGGCTGGATGGGGGGGCGGGGGCATACCTAACGGGGGCAGGTATTACTGGCCAGGGCTTGGCGAATGCACAGAAGTTTGCTCAGGTGTACTTGTTGGGTTCTGAAGCTCCCTCTGGCTGGGCTTGGCTGAAGGGTGTGGTTATCTCGCGTACTCAGGTTGACGAACTGCTCAGGAACCTCAACAGCATCCTGTCCGACACGGTGAAGATGAGGGAGTTCCAGGAAGATCCTGAGATGCTGATGGATCTTATGTACAGGTGCTACAGTCACTGGAACACGCATAAACTTCTCATACGCAGGACCTCGGTCTATACACACCATCGAGTCTAAGCAATTAAAAATAACAAACAGTAGCACAGTGGGTTATGAAAAGGACGACTGTGCCATACACTCCTCTATTTAAAAAGCGGGTAGGCGATATTTACAGTGATCCTAACAAATGACTGCCGCCACATCAGAGTTCAGAAGACTGCCCCCTCCCCGACAACCCATGACATAACCCCTGTGTGCCACACCACCTCTGTAGCTCCTTCTGCTTCCAATTTCGCTGTGGTCTCTGTGTATTTTTTTCCTCCTCTTTCTTTGGAAGCATTACGCCAACTGGCCTAAAGTACCGTCCCTGCTGTGTTCTGGGAAGTACAGCACAGCTGGGCAGCACTGCCCTGGGCACCGTGTCTGTCTGTCTGTGTGCTCCTCAGTGTATTTTCAGAGCGCGTGCCTAAAACTGGCAGGTTGAAATGTTAACTGCTGCTTTGTTTGGACCTGCAAGGGAGTGTAACAGGATCAGGGATATCTGTCGACGTGATAAACTGCCTCACCATAATAAAGGGCTATTAGTATATGATTAGTTAATGGAAAATGTGGCTGTGACTTTTGGAACATTAATTTTAATTTTGAATAAGCTGCATTATAGTTACTAGCACCTTACTCGTGTGTAGAATTAGCCCATGTTTGTTTGTGATTTGAGAACACTTGATAAATGGATGGAATTTATCATTTCTAAATCAAGTTCTGCATTTTGTCTTAAAGTTCTCAAAACCATTCTGCTGTAAAAATGCAAATGAGATGTAGCACAACTTACTGACGATTGGTCGACACCCCAGGATCGCTAAGGGCTACCAGACGTCACCTGACCTGCGGCTGACGTGGCTACAGAACATGGCGGAAAAGCACAAGACCCGGAAGTGCTTCACGGAGGCGGCTATGTGCCTGGTGCACGCCGCCGCCCTGGTGGCTGAGTACCTCAGCATGCTGGAGGACCACAAATACCTGCCGGTGGGCAGTGTCACTTTCCAGGTACCTGCATGGCGGAACTCCAGCCTTCAGCCGACTGACTGGTGGCGGCTCGCCTGCTGCTCCTTAATGGGGAACGGCATCCAGGGAGATGGAGACTGACAGCGTTACAGCCTCCTCAGCTGTTCCCGGCCAGGCTGGACGTAGCTGTTCGGTCAATGATTACGCCTGAGTGTGACCGCACTCGAAAGGAATGTACCTTTTAAAAACTCCTCATACAAACCGGCCATTACTGGAGCAGCAGGTGCAGACATGTGACTGGGAGGCATCAGGGTCACATTCTTGTGAGCTTTTGTACACTTGAGCTGCGAGCTTAGGCCCGAGCGCTTCAGAAAGCCTGCCACGTAAAACGGGCAACTGTTTGGGCGTCACGTTGTCTTAGGGAATCTGTCCTCTAGGAAAACGATAAATAGTTTCAGTTATGGGTCCCAGACCTGCCATATAAAGTGGTAAATGATGTAGGAAAAGTTTAGGGTGGATTTTTTTTTTTTTCTAATGGGGAATCTTGCTTCTGGCAGAACGTCTCCTCCAACGTGCTGGAGGAGTCGGCGGTGTCGGATGACATCCTCTCCCCCGACGAGGACGGCGTGTGCTCGGCGAGGTATTTCACAGAGAACGGCCTGGTGGGGCTGCTGGAGCTGGCAGCCGAACTCTTCAGCAACGTGAGTGATGCTGGCCGAGGGCCAGAGGGTCTCGCCCAGTGAGACGCCCTGGGCACTGTACCCCTCCCCTTCCCTGGCACAGTGTGTGTGTGTGTGTGTGTATGCGGTCTAAACATGTGGCCCATAGAGGCAGCGATTCAGCTCATCCATGTGAGAAAGTGAGAGTGAGTTCCCCCCCTGCCCCCCGGTTAGTCACGCATCCGTCCCATTGACTCGACTCCGCAGGGCGGTCTGTACGAGATCGTCAATGAGGTCTACAAAATCATTCTGCCCATCCTGGAGGCCCACAGGGATTTCCGCAAGCTGGCCTCGACGCACGAGAAGCTGCAGAAGGCCTTCGAGAACATCAATCAGAAGGTAAACCTGGCGGGGGTAACCGGCTGGTCGGATATAACCCCCCCAGCCAGGTTCATTACATTTAAATCAACGTGGTAGGCATTCTCAAAACACCACAATTACACCGGAGAAGGCATTTTGCACCGTCCTATAATTTCCAGCCCTCTCATAATCAAAGACGTTAGCATGTCATTGAGTTAATTGCATAATTGGCAATGCACTTCGCTCTTCCCGTCATGCCGCGACGCCTACAGGAAGAGCGAAGCCGCTAGCTGCGTGGGAATGTTGTGGAGCGTTCGTCTGCACTTAACGATAACACCACGTGTCCCATCTCCAGGGCCACAAAAGGATGTTCGGAACATACTTCCGCGTCGGCTTTTACGGGGCCAAGTTCGGGGACCTGGATGAACGGGAGTTTATTTACAAGGAACCTGGGATCACTCATCTTCCAGAAATCTCCCACAGGCTGGAGGTAAACAAACAAAAGTAAACAATGCACAGCAGCGGGACAGAGATGGCCTAGTTACTCATGGCACTGGCAGGAAACATGCTGAGTGTTTGATCAGAGCATGTAACTAAAATCAAAGGAATGTTTTCCACTATAAAACGTGAAGCGGATGTGTTGCAGCATGTATTCACTGATGACTGTGGTGTGTTTGTGCTTTTTAGTTAGTCTGCATCTTTGTAGGTGCACAGGTCAGTGGGTGTGAGTATCTGAACAGGTCGACAGCGCCTGTTGTTTACATCTAAAGAGGACGAAGTAGCACGCAGTAACATTTCTGCATGGCGTTCCTCCTGTGCAGTCTTTCTACAGTCAGTGCTTCGGAGGAGATGCTCTGGAGATAATTAAGGACTCTATACCAGTGGACAAGAACAAGCTAAATCCAAACAAGGTGAGGGAACCGGTCCAAATACTGTATATTAGGCTGTGGGAAACAGTTGTGCAGATGCATGGGCTGTTCGCATTCCTCTACTGTAAAAGGGAAGCTTTCCACCACCCCTCACGTTCAAGCTCCTTGTGATAACTCAAGATGTCGTGCCGTGACCTGGTTTAACTTCCATTTAGATTCACATGTCAGTTCCTCCCTCCTCTCTCTCTTTCTCGCTCTCGCACGCCCACCTAGGCCTACATCCAGATCACCTTTGTGGAGCCCTACTTCGACGACTATGAGCTGAAGGACCGGCTGACGAACTTCGAGAAGAATTTCAACCTGCGGCGATTCATGTACACCACGCCGTTCACCAAGAGCGGCCGGCCGCGGGGCGAGCTCAACGAGCAGTACAAGAGGAAGACCATCCTCACTACCATGCACGCCTTTCCCTACATCAAGACCCGCCTCAACGTCATCCAGAAGGAGGAGGTACCCCAAGCGCCCAATGGACCACCATCCACCTCCAAAACCCTGAGAGCAGCCAATTAATTAATGTCAGGGGCGGGCAATAAATCCATGAACCAGAATGCACTTACTGACAAAGGGAATTGCATTTTATGGTCTCCACATGACAACTGTCCTCATAAGAAAAACTGCCCTTAGTATGTGACTCATTTCTGTAGCGGATGCTAATCACTTACTGCTGCGCTCATTAGTCTATTTGTACAGCTGCTTATCTACAGATATAGTTCAAATTAATTGCAATTTTTTTTCAAGGCTACAGAAGCAGTTCCACTCATGGCGATAGGACTGATCCGGCAACCTTTAGGTCCAAAAGTCCATTTCCTTAAGCCCTGCACCATCTGTTGTTGACGCTGAGGGTAGCAATCCAGGAATGACACACATGCTTGCAGTTTTCTGACAGGCACAGGGTTTAGTCTGTGCTGCAGGTGAGGGTGGTGATTGAAGCAGCTCTCTCTCTCTCTCTCTCTCTCTCCATCCCCCTACCACAGTTTGACCTGACGCCTATTGAGGTGGCCATCGAAGACATGCAGAAGAAGACACGTGAGCTGGCTGTGGCCACCCATCGGGAACAGCCTGATGCCAAGATGCTTCAGATGGTGCTGCAAGGCTCCGTTGGCGCTACTGTCAATCAGGTCTGCAGGCCAAACACATTCACTGTGCATTTGAAGGGCATCCATTAAAGCAGGAGATAGACTCTTCCCTGCACTGCACACAAGTACAAAAGTACATACTTTGGGTTAGGGTTAACTTTCTTTCTAAGTATGTCTTGGTTTCCATGTGGTGTGACAGTATAGATGCACACACACACACGTTGGTATTTGTATATTTGTGGGGACTCTCCATTTGTTTCTATGGGGAAAACTCTAATCCCAACAATGGCAACCTTAACCCCTACCCAGCCCCAACCTTAACCATAAGTAACCAAACAAAATACGAGACTTTTGGCATTTTTAGTTTTTTGATTGCATTCACAGACCTTTTAAATTGAGTTTCCCCTTGTAGGGATTGAAAAGGTGGTCCCCACGACATCAAAATAACAGATTTTTATCACATCGTGGAGACATTTGGTCCCAACAATGTAATAAATACACCCCCACACACACACGATTTGTCTATTATTTTCTTTATTCAGCGTCATCACGTTAGTTTAAAAATCTAAATACAAGTTCTCATGCATAAAACATGTTATTTTGACTGAGACATAATAATGCATTATTGATAAATGGTTTTTCTGTATTCAAATTCAGCCAGTGCTCAGATCCTTACAGTGCCACGCCTGTTACACTCCATGCGATATTCGTCTCCAGGGTGGGGAGGGTTTACTGCGGGTTCACGAGAAATAGGAGTTTGAGCAGAGAAGAGATACAAAGCGCCGACAGAAATAAACAGAAATCGCATACGAGTTTTAATGTTGATGCGTGCCATACGCTAGGCCTGAAGTTTAATTTCTTCCTGATGTGCTGGCTGAACATCGGGGCCTTAATGCATTCACCAGCCAGTGAGCTATTTATTCTCCCATGAAAGAGTGTTCCTCACTCCTCCCTCTGCCACCTCTCTCTATTTTGAAGGGACCCTTGGAGGTGGCCCAGGTCTTCCTGAACGAGATCCCGGAGGACCCCAAGCTCTTCCGTCACCACAACAAGCTGCGGTTGTGCTTCAAAGAGTTCATCCTGCGGTGAGGCTGGGCCTGAACACGCATGAATATACAGGCAGAGCCGCTCTCGTTTTCCAGACTGGTAGCACTAGTGGGACCCCCCCGATCGAACGAGCCAGTGATTTGGGGGCCAGGATATCACTGCCTGTTTCACAGTCAAGCTATTTCTTGATTAGTTAACCCACTTTTCCAGCAATCAAATCTTGGGCAGACACAAATCCATCCTAACTTGGCCGGGTAGCAAACGTCAGGACACGTGGAGGGAAATTGGGTTGGCCGCTGTCGTAGAGTAATCCAAGAAAGTTCTAGAAACCCACAAATGATCTGTTTGGTGTCATTACGTGTCTTTGGGCGCAGTAATGGTAACTTTAAAGAGGAGTATCATTTTCAGTTACCCACCCAATGCGGACTACAGAGCAGCCGCTTGGCGGTACAGTTGCATGGCGTTCCCTTCACTTTCCACTTCCCATGAAGCTTAGCATCGTGAGCCTGTCAGACATGCGCCGTCGGCGTTTTCCAGTTTCCAGAACCAACTTTCGGGAAGAGGAAACCAAAAAACCCCAAAAGAATCTTGATTTTGCCGCCAAAGTGCATGCCCGCCGTGGGAATGTGTCGCTACATTTCAAAGAGGTGCCTTTAATTTCGAACCCTCAGATTCCACCTTATCAATGCCAGTCTCACAAAGAATATTTAGTATAATTTCTGAAATGTTTATTTTCCCTACAGTACATGCAAGACTGAGTCTGACCACCAAAAGCCATGCAGGAACTTTGATTTTAATTTTTTTTTCCTGTTTTGGCTCAGTGCATAAGGCTCCAGCTCTCTCCAGCTCAGTGAAGAGGTGACCAAAAAAAAACACCAATCCCAGTCTGTGAGAGTTTTCTAGTAATCTGTATTTTTCCTTCTTTCCTTTTGCAAGGGAACAGTTGCCATCTACACATGGTTTTCGTTTTTCATTTTATGCATCAGTCAAGCAAAATGCCTTTAGATACATGCGAGTCTCTTTGTGTTCGCTTTGGACATTTTTCCTTCCAAACAAAAGGTCCATTTTAATGGGTCCACTCTTTCCTCTTTCTGCCATAAGACAAATCCTCAAAATGGAAACATAAATATTCATGAGTATTTATAATAATGAGGAACAGCTGTAAACAATGATGCAAAATGACTACTATTTTAAACAAATAACTTTAAAGTATTCAGAGTCTTTGGAAACAAAGATTTTTATTTTTTTACTTTTAAGGATACTCTGAAGCAAAATTACTACATAAAAATACTGTGTTATTCTCACAGTAATATTTTTACAGAGTAAAATACTCCTTATACATTTATATTGTTTGAACATTTAGGTTGGTCCATAACTGTAAAACACTTTAAAATATCAATTACTGCCAATATGTGTCATTGTCCTCATGAGCTCAGGTATGCCGTGAAAACTTTAGTTTTGGTCTGTTCATTTTTACCCCTCTGTTTATGCAGCCAGTACCCTGCCTGGGAAAAGTTCATCTATCCTCTATAGAATATGTTTACAGAAACCAGACAGGAAGATTACACTCAGTTCAAAGCACTGGTGACAGTGCATGATGGGTGAATTCGCTGAAATCGAGTCACAGATAATTACAGTCATTGACTATGTAATGTAATTGTATGAATCTGAATTGCAATTACTTTGTACGCTGGAGCTGATGCAGTGGGCAGTAACATAACACCAGCCAGTTGTAACGTAGGCATAACGAAGCCCTGCGTGCAGCTGTATGTGGAAGGCAGAGCGAGCACAGGCTTCCAGCCCTTGTGTTTTCTCAGCGGCCATGACATCGCCATGGAGTTACGCCGGCGGGGCATCCATTATGTAAAAAGCCCAGCCTGAGGGAATTGTGGTTCGAAGAGCGTAGTTAGCAGCCACCCCTGCCTCTGACCCCGTAGGTGTGGGGAGGCGGTGGAGAAGAACAAGCATCTTATCACACCGGACCAGAAGGAGTACCAGCAGGAGCTGAAGAAGAACTACAACAGGCTGAGGGAGAGTCTGCGGCCCATGCTGGAGAGGAAGATCCCAGACCTGTACAAATCCATCGTCAAGCCACGGACAGAAAACAGGTACAGAAACTGCCCCACATGCCCTTCATGTTGAAATACAAGCAACTGCTTCCAGGTCATGCAGAAAACAACAGGAAGTGCTATATCAATTAAAGATGGTTCCCATTAGGTGCCATCTTTATTTTAAACAATTCCAATTAGCAATGACTGAAAATCTAAGCACTGTGACCTTAAACTGGATAAGCAGCTGGGAGATGGGCAAATGATTCTATTGGATACTGTAACGAGAGAATAAGTTTGTAAAATCTATGAGCCATTTCTCTCTCCAAACCCTTGTCACCCTCTTCTGATTCCCTTGTCTTTCGCAGAGATTCTTTCAAGCGACAAAGCTTTCGAAAGACAGTAGAGGAGAACTCATGAGACCCAGGGTTACCTCCCTCACGTAAAACCCCCCTACAATGACCGGATGGGCTCATTAAGACAAGAGAGTGAGGGGAGAGGTGAAGACGGGAGAGAAATGTCAAACAGCCAGAAAACCGCCTGAAACAGACCCCCGTCTAACGGTTTCACATTGAAAAGTTCAACCTTCATCATGGGTCTCTGCCGGAAACTGGCTAAAGAGGAAATCAGGATAATGCCAATAAATGTTTTACAAAAGAATCTGGTTACTGTAACAGAGGTGCACAAACACGTAGTACAGTGTTGGTTAAGCCTAACTTATATTACAAAAAAAAAACTAAAAAGTAAACATACATTTTAAATTATAGTGAAAGCAGCATCTTTCATTTATTTTAATATATGATAATTTACCACTGAAACAGTATAAGTTCTGTATATACTGTTTGGAACAGAGGTATCCTAGAACAATCTTGTTACAAGAATGCTGGTTTCTAATCATCAGGAACACACATCTGAGAAAAAAGTTCTTCATAAACAGTCCATATGAACTCTAGAACTAAGATCAGAAACATCAGTAATAGTCAGAGTGAATGAGCTGTGTGTAAACATGGAATCTTGTTTTGTTTGTTTGCCTTTAAGGCTCTCATGCAAAAAGCATAATGCAGCTTACAATCAGTTTGACTTTCATTGTAGGTGGCAACAGTAGTCTGTGCCACTGGGATTTGAAATGCATTACCCTGGAAAAATAGGGGATATTAATAAGACCACTTGGATAATCGCAGTCACATGCAATTAGCTATACTGATCTGTAAGGTAATACTATTTATTTTGGGCACGAACATATATTTTCTAGAAGAAAACCACGGTACGGTGACCATGAATCTTAAAAAAACTTAGGCTTCATATTTAAGAAAATTGCAGCTAGTGCTACTGAAAACAAGAAGTGGCTTCATGCTTCGTTGGTTAAAAGTAATGTGACACAATAGAATATAGTATATGGTGTATGTGATTGTTGGTGCTAGAGAGATTATCCTTAACCATACAATCGAATGTGAGGTATGACTGAAACAATTAAAAGCAATACAGATACAAGACATATCAATGTACTAAATTATTTTATGAGTGTATATAGAGGAATCTCCATCATATAAGCAATTTTTGTATGTTTTATTTTGACAGAAATTTTACTGTATTTTTTATTGTAAAATTAGGTCTAAACTTGGTTCAGTTAAGATATTTTAAAGCTCAAAGTGGCATTGTTATATGGAAAGGGAATTTTATTTTAATAGAAAGCATAAAAATAGCAATTGTAAGTTAGTCAGGAAAAAAAGTATTTTTATTCCAGTTTATAAATAATCATATTGTCTGTTACAAGAAACTTTGCTGCTTTATAAGACAAAACCTGTGGTATTATTAACAGAAAAATTAAGCACTGGAAACTGTTTTGGCAATGTTTTATGTATTTTAGAATACTGTGATGTTTTACATGCGCTGTAAATGGGCTCAGTGTAATTGTAATATGATGCACTCGATAGATGTTTTTTTCCCAAATAAAAACATGTTATGTACATATACTGTGTTTCGTCTAAATAAAAATATTTTCAGGTCCATAGCAGTGTAACCGAGGGTATCTTAATTCCGGTCCTAAATAAGCTATGGGAACACAGACTTTTGCTACAGCCAGCTTCCTAAAAAGGACTGGCCCAGATGTTGTAAAACACGTAAGCCAGGGTCTCAGTGACCTGGAACCTATCCCAGAAACCACTAGGTGTACATCACACACATCCTGAATTGGATGTCAGTCCAGTAGAGGGTACACGTGTTAAGAAATGTGTATTGGCCAATTCACCTGAACATCTTGTTTTTGAACTGCGAGGAAAGGTATATTCTAGCTTTCCATAACAACCAGCATAGAAATGTGAACAAGACTAAAATTTACAAACGTTTGAAGAACGTTTATGTTATGGGATAACAAAATCATTCTTTTAAATCAGTTTTTGGACAGGTTCCTTTCGGTTAGTAATAACCTAAAAAGTCAAGAGATTCAAGTGTCGAATACCAGTTCATACTCGTTCAGATGTCAGACACCCAGAATAAGGTGCCCTGACTTAAACCCAAATTAATTCTTACTTTGTAAAAACAGCCATTTCACACATAAAACCACAGTAAATAATGGTCGCGATTGCCGAACCTCCCATATTTTAGCAAAGAACTTCAACAGATACTTGCCTTCCTATAACTTTACATTTCAACAGCCACCACTAAAAGCGCCTGAAAGTACAACTGCGCTTCCGGTCGCCGAGAGATGACGACTTCCGCTGGAGGCGCGAGCTCGAGCTGATGCAGGTCGCCTGTAGTTCTTTGGGTTTGTGGTCGAGTCCCGTTGTTACCGTTTCAGTCTGCAGTGGTTGAGATGTTTTGATCAATTTGTGTAACATCTGGTTGAATTTGAAGTTTAAAGATTGCCTTTAGTAGCAACTTAAGATAGCCAGTTAGGCGGCTTTTCGTTAACATTACTTTGCTGCGCTTTAACATTATGCGTTTGCCACCTTTAATAAAGGCAGCTAAGTGCGTTTCGTTGGCTGGCTTTGTAAACTGCAGTTTTACACAATTCATTACTTAATACAATTTGGTAATTTAGACAATCAGCTACCCGTTAAAAACATGCAGCCATGTTTGTTTCGAGTATATTAAATTCGAACTAGTCAGTTTTCTTTGGTTAAGGTTGCCAGTGGCTTCATCTGCCATATTTTCCCTCGGGTGTCGCTTCTTTCGTGTTTTCCCCCGTTAAATACGTAAACAATAAATACACCCTATAGTGTGTAACATGAATACAGGAAATGAACGTTTTCGAATAAAATCATCATGATAATATAATACTTAAGACGTTTTCTTGTCATAACAGAAGAACAGGTTTTGTGCATGGGCGTTATGAATGGATTTTTAAAGTGCTTATGTATGAATGCATTGTACCTCAATATCCACCTAGCATCTGAAAGTAGTTTAATTTGTACATTTGCATTAAACTGAAACAATAGGTAGGTAAATCTTGGGAGGCGTCACTTAATTTACACACATGCGCACACTCACACAGACACACACATAGACATACGCACACACACAGGTTTTGATATGCTTATTACACCTTTTTTTGTGTGTCTTTTGACACAGACAATAGCATGTATCCTGCTGTGCAACTTGAATTGTAAAAAAACATATAACGACTTCAATTGGTTGACAGTATAGCGTTTGGAATGTCTATGTAAATCGAGCAGTAGTAACACATGATGCAGGTTGTAATACCGTGATAGGTGACACTGTCAATGATGTGGCAATTCATAAAATATTTTATGGTTCCAATCGCAGATTGCGTGAAAATCTTTCTGCTCTGTTCCAGGAGTTAATTTTGGGCTGTTTGCTCTAGGCTCTTGAGAGTCACGTTTCAGGACTCTCGCTATTTAATTAATCTTACAGCCCTGTTCTGTTGAACTGTAAACTGACCCAGACTTCCTCTTGGTGCTGCAGCATCTGCAGAGTACTTATTTGCAGCTTGGTGTGGAAGGAGGGCGCTTGACTCTCTGTCCTACTTTTCTGAACCCCGGAAACCACTCTCTTAATCATTTAGAATTATCATATAGTTGCTAAGTACTTTACTTTTGTGTGTGGTACCAGGCGTTGACTGTTTTGAGACACTCATCAAAATGGCAAGTGTTCTCACATTACCTGTAAATTACATTTAAACCTGTTTTAAATCTATTTATGTCACGACACATTGCAGCATGGATGGTTAAAAATTAAGCACTGGGTGTAGCCACTGTCATCTTATTCAGGAAACATTTTGATTCAGTGATATCTAATTGTGCGTTCTCGAGAAGCATTTCAAAGGGCACAATAGCGAATGTTTTCATTGATTTATTCTGTTTCATTAAATTGTGGTGATATTTGTCAAGTAAATCTCCAATTGCTATAGAGGCAAGTTTTATGAGGTCATGTGACTCTAATAGTGTATGTTTAAATTGGCACATTGCAATCAAACTGCCATGTCCAGCCAATTATTAACTTAGACTTGCCTGTTCTGCAGTGTTCTGGGTCCAACATGGAATCGGGACACGAGATGAGTTTGCACCTGGACCCCAATAGAGATGACCTGCCACTTAAGGCAAACACCAGCCAAATGTTAGTGCGACACTACGTGCTGGACTTGAAGGTTCACCTCGAGAAGAAGGTCATCATAGGCAGTGTGGTCCTGTTCTTGGAGGTGGCAAAAGGTGCTGAGGAAATTCAGAAGTTCTCGGGGGTGGCCGGACATCAAGAGGCCCCCGAATCCTTAGACACAGCGCTCCTGGGTGATAATGGACAGCATGCTTCACACACAGGCTGTTGTCATAGTGATGATTCAGAGGAGGCCCCCGGGGAAGGCAAAAGCAATGGTGACTTTACGCTGGTGCTGGACTGCTGCGACCTGGCTGTGATGAAGGTGGAGGAGGTGGATGTGGCCTCTGTGCCAGGAATGCAAGTGCTACAAGAGACCGGAGGCAAGGGTCTTTGTCCTGCCTATCCTTCCATCCCTCTCCTGCATAAGCTTGTCCATCTGCCTTCAACATGCTGGGAGCAGCAGCATGACCTGTACCGACAGTGCAGCCAGGCTCCAGCTCCTGGGAGAGCGGAGGAGTTCCTCTTCAGCACTGACCGCTGGAGCCTGCAGATTTGGAAGAGGGGGGTTCCGACTCCCCACTGCTTCCCTCGGTGCATCAGGATCTGTTACGAGACCAAGTGTGAGGGAACGTCGGTGAGGTGGACCAAGGACCAGAGTGGCAAGTGGGTGTTCCTACTGTGGTCTCATTTAATTAATAAATAAGTATAATAATCCCTCTGGAATAAAGGCATATGCCATGTAAGTTTCCCAAAAGAATTACTTTAATACTACTAATAAAATTATCGGTTTATTGTGGTTAAGTGATTAAGCGCTGCTTGATACTTAATCTTAGTCTTTTTATGACTTTTTGGGCTGATCGTAGATTCAGCACTGGAATACGGACTCTTCTGTGCTGGAGTCCTATCAGTGATATAGCTTTGGGTGAATGTATTAGGGTCCAAGTTTAATGCCACCTTTATGCTTATCTCTTATAGGTCTTGTGTTTACACCATGGGTTCCCCAATCAACAACAGGGCCCTTTTCCCATGTCAGGAACCCCCAGTTGCCATGTCAACGTGGCAGGCCAGAGTGCATGCTCCCAGTGAATGTACGGCCTTGCTGAGCGGGGAGAATGAGGCCCTTCCTGTTCCAGAAGAAAATGGTACTAATTGCCTTTCCCTAAATGAGTGTTTGTCTGAACGTGTCGTGGGTTTTCTGTATCTGAGATTTATCTTGCCTTTGGTGTGGGGGGTGGATGTGGTTGCTTCGCACTTTGAAAGATGAGTTTGATGAGTGTTGGGTTTGGCTGGTGGGAAAGCAGTGTGTGGCAGGTGGCCAGCTGGGACACACCTACCTGTAGGTCGATCCCTTTCTGCCTGCTGTTATCGCAGCAAACTCTGAATCTGGGTGTGCATCACACCTTAGATATGTCAAAGGGAGTCCTGGCTATCTCAAAGTAAACTCACCAAAAAACAATCTAAAGTTATCTTTGCCATTGAGCACGGTTGGGTGCTTCTTGCTATCTGTCACGTTTTGTAGGATCTCCCCCAGCCTCCTTGCTGTGTACCTTCCTGGGACCTGATTTTATGACTGACTCACCCATAACATGACTCATATCTACAGGCATGCTAGTGTTTAAGTGAATCTTCTACCATGACAAAAACTGGGTTTGGTTTCAAGATGAGAGAGATTAAGGGAAAGTGTCTGGTACTCTGACCAAGCTTGTTTACTTATTGCGAAAATAAAAAATGTTAACATCACTAAGAAAGTATCTGACTCTGTGCAGGTCACTGATAGATGTAACAGCCCTAAAGCAAAATGTAATTAACCTTCATGTGTGCCCTTTGCACAGTAAAGGAGTCTTTGGTGCCCTTGTTTTGTTTGCCAGTCTTCTTGTTACTATATCATTGTTGAAGAGACAATTTGGACACTTTCTGGGCTTTTCAGGGTTCTCGCACTGGGATTATTATGTCACAATGCCAATGCCTGCCTCTACCTTCACCATCGCGGTGGGGCACTGGGTGGAGGCCAGGGTGAGACCAGCCCCAGGAGAACCGACAGACTTGTTTTCGGAAACAAAGCCCCATTCAGGCGAGGGGTCCACTTGGGATTGTTCTGCTCAACCCAGCAGGTGAGCAGGTTTGCCTGACCTGAATGAGTATTTCTGCATGTTAACTTAAACCCATAATGCACTGGATCCAGCTATTTAGAATGATAAGGTATCAGTATAGCTTTATCATTCAGAATATGGCAAGAAAGTACAAATATGTATCTGAAATCATTCTCAGAGACTCTGTGCCATATGGCTAAGGGAGTCTGCTGTTTGTGCGGGCCGGTAGAATGTGATTCTTTGCGTTGCAGAGTTTATCGGAACCAGAACTCATGCGAAGAAAACTTGGCTGGCAGGAGTGTGGGTGCAAACCTGAACTGTAGGATGGAGAATTCAGGTCTGGGCAACGTGGCGTCAGAGCAGCCGTCTGCAGCCGAGGACTCTTTCCTGGCCGGGGTCCTGTGCTCCCACGTGGATTACCCCTGCCGCTTCACCAGCGCTGCTGCACTGCTCCAGGAGATCATCCCGTACCGTGTCTTTGCCCCGTCCCAGCTCCTGCGGCAGGCGGCGGCCGTTCTGCCTCCCCTGCTGGCCCCCTGCCTGGCCGCCGCCCGCGCCGTCCTCGGGGTTCACCCCTTTGCACGCCTGGACCTGCTTGTGGTCCCCGCCGAGTTTCCCAGCCTGGGGATGGCCAGGTAAATCCCTCTTCCCCGTTCTAGCCGACCCACGCCTTCTCGGCAGCGCATATCCCTGGTGAGTGCACGTGCAACGCCATCTTCTGGTGCACACGTGTTCCGCCGGCACGTGTTCCGCCGGCACGTGTTTCCCGGCCAAGACAAGTAAACGTAGCTGCGGATGGTTTGGTAGCGTAGCGACAGACGTCTGCCTTCAGCCCGTAAACATATGCTTTTTGAGATGCCGCGCATCTCCTCGAGCAACACATGGTGGTGATCAAGGTGAAAATGATTCCATAAACTTTTTTTGCTGCTGCATTGCCTGTGAGGTGTATCCGTGATCCCCTGTAGTCACGTGACGGAGGGCATGCTGTGTTGATGCAGTGCTCTACACCAGGAGGATAGGTCCCGATCCACCAGGTTCTGTGGTCTACAATAATGTTTCTCAACCCAGTCTTTGGAGACTGCCAGATAGTTCACATTTTTGTTCCCTCCCAGCCCCCATCGCACCTGTACCAGGTAATCTGTGCTCCTGATTGCTTCATTGTTTGGTTCAGGTGTGCTGGGAGGGAGTAAGAATGTGGACTGTCCTGGGGGGCCCCGAGGACCGGCTTGAGAAACACTAGCCTGCACTGTGATGCGTCGACACAGGGTAGCCATTCTGTTTGAAGGTAACAGGAATGGTCTTCGCAAAGCAGCGTGTGGCTTCAGTTTGCTTCATGTGTTACCAGCCACTCTAGCGAACCACAGCTTGAATCTTTCCGATTCGCAACCAAAAAACTATGTACAGTGGGAGTATGTTTGGCCTTTATTTTCACAGTCTGTTTTCCACTGCTGGGAAAAAAAAGAAAAACTAAAGTTAGATGAGGAATCAGGGCAATCAGACAGGTGCTGTACAAAGTCTGTTCGTGGGCTCTCCATGTTCTCTCTGTTTTTACTCCGTCAATAAACGTAACTTTCAGCTCGATCGCAGCTCAGAGGTGCCATGCATTCACTGAACTCCGGCAGGCAGCGCTGAAAATCGAAGAGCCTTTCTTTTCTGATAAAGGTTGGTCGGCACCTGGGTGGCCGTCACAGGAACCTCTGTGTTCTTCTCCAGATTTCTCCTCTTCGGTGCCAGAAGAAATGAGGTCATCACTTTGAGCCCTGGGCTGGGATTCGTCATTCTGAGGGATAAGGCAGTGAATAGACCTACTTTAGCCTTGGCCCTAAGCCAGTATGACAGGCATGCTCACCTTACGTGGAGGGCAGAAGGTGGAGAGACTTAATTCTTTCTACTTTTTGGGCAGTACAGCTTTCTATAGGTTGATGTTTTTATTTTTTTTGAAACACTGAAATGTGGAGTGGCAGAGATAATAAGCTTGATTTTCATGGAGTCCTTGTGGGGGGGCTTCCCTGCAGTGTGGTTTTCACGGTACTGGCAAACTGCCGGACACCTCTAAGTGGTTTTCATTTATTTACATTTATTTAGCAGATGTTTTTATCTAAAGCGACATACAATTGAGAGAGCAGGGTCAAGCAGTCCCTGGAGCAGTTGGGGTTAAAGGTCTTGCTCACCGACCCACAGTAAGATTATCCTGCCGGCCACAGTGGTAACCTTCTGATGACAGGCACAGAGCTGTAACCCGCAGTGCTACACCACTGCCCACACCATATTCATTCCCCTAACCCCAGGACTGAACCCGGGTCCTTCAACACCACAGCAAAACCAGCTGAGCTCATGTAGCTCTTTGGCTCTTTATGTTTAGACCTCTGTGAATGCTACAGTATGCGTTGTTGTTACACAGTCTTAGGCCACACCGACAATTGCAATAAAATACAGAATTTCTTCTATTCTCCAAAAAGTTACTGATACTATGTAGAGTGGCTAGAACACAGCGTTGGTTCCTAAACCTCTTCCCAGGGGCACTGCAGCCATTCCATGTATTTCTTAAATTTCACCTACCAGCTCAATTAATTAACTTAATTGGTGAATTATTTTAGTGATTTATTGATCAGTCAGACAAGGTGTGCTAGTGTTCAACAAATGCATGGGTATATTGGATGGTAACTGCAAATACTGTGGGGTCAGCTTTAGATCAGGGGTGGCCAATCTTATCCGCAAAGGACCAGTGTGTGTGCAGGTTTTTGGGATAACCTTTATGTCAGCTGATTAAACCCAGGTGTGAGGACTCTTAAGCCAATCAATCCTCTAATTAGTGGATTTGCAGCGAAAACCCGCATACACACTGGCCCTTTGTGGATAAGATTGCCCACCCCTGCTTTAGATGTTTAGAAAGGCTTACGCTAACACACTTTGACATCATCATACACTCAGAATAAATATAACTTAAGCATCATTTTGTTTGCCGGCTTGAAACTTTTACACAATACTGTAGTTGCACAACAAAACTGTAAATGGGCAGGGTGGGGTGGTCAGTGAAGAAATGAGAAGTGGGGGGGGGGGGCAAGGGCAAGCCTCCAATCCCCCAGGAAGTGGGAGAGGATGTGTGGATTAAACCAGGCAACAAAAGCCATTAGCTCCTGGAAGCACTTCAGACGTGGGAGATATTTAATTTGAGCTCCGTGAAGTATGCAGGCCTGGTGTTCTGGGGCGAAGCCAGCTGCTGCCTTCTTTATGTGCTACCCCTGCGTCTACTGTGGCCCCCTTTTCGCCAAGCAAGGGCAGGAAGCGAAAGATTAGGGAGCCAAGTTGGGACAGGCCTGGGAGCGCGGCCTCCTGCCTCCGCCCCACCTCTGCGTACGGAACACAAACATCCGCCCACACACAAACACGCGCATGCAATACGGGCTGAGCAGCTTTTTACTTTCTTTTAAGTTCCGAAAATCTTCTTTTAAGGACATTGGTGCATGGGAGGATGCCTACAAGTTCTACCTAATGAATATTTGTGGACTAAGACAGATCTTTATCTTGGCTGTTTCTGAGGGTTCGGTTTATGATAGATTGTCATGCCTGGATTAGGGAGCGTGCTGACCTTAGACCTTACGTTTCCAGCATTCATCTACGCCTTCTGCCTTTCTCTCTCGTGCAGTACTTCATGTTCCTCAAACCTTTCCTCAGTAGTGTACAGAAGACCATTTAAATTATGTTCAAGGGAATACATGAACTCATCAAACATTTAAATGACAGCATCCATTAGGGCAGGACAATTAATCGAAAATAAATCAGAACTGACATTCAGAATCTTTAATCAACATAATCTTGCCCATGTCGGTTATTTCGGTTTTTCGTTTTTATTCTGTTAGTACTTTCCCCAGTGTGTGTTCATGTACTGTCCCCTTTAACTATTCCACCACGTGTATTGTCACGTGACTCCGCCCCGTCCAGTCTGCAACATAGAACAGGATGGAGGAGAACTCAAACACTGAGTCGACTGAGAGAAAACAAAAATGGCCATGTCTGTCATTTGGACATATTGAGGCTTTAGTGAAGTTGACGCCGAAAAAAAGATCAAATGTAAACACTGCAGAGAAACAGCTACCAAAGCTAATACAACTAATTGGTTTCATCACTAGCAATATTTAAAATACAGTGGAAACCACTTATAGTGATCATGGTTATAGTGATCAACCGCTTATATGGATCAAAAAGCTTGAGACAGAACCTTTCCTGTACGAATGCTGTTTAAGTAATTTGCTTATAGTAATTAAGTAGTCCGCTTATAGTGTTCATTTTGGGTCTTTTTACATATAACAACATATGGAAAATTTTTGAATTACGATTCTTTTTTTTTTGTACTTGCCTACTTTGCCTTGTGGTAACCCATCTGCTTCTGTCTAGCTACCTGAAGCTAATGCTGTGTGCACAGAAAACATGATGGGAAAAAGAAAGTCATTTTCTCTCAACTATGAATATAGACTCATCAAAGTTTATGATAAACTGCCAAAAACAAGCCATAAACTACAATAAACTCTTTTTTTATGTATAGTACTGTATTGTATTGTAGAGTATTTGAATTATACACAGTTCAGTCATTTCAGTTGTGCAATACTATAATTTGAAAAGCATTTGAAACAGCTGTACTCTATTTTGAAAGTCAACAAAATTCAGTAAATAGCGACATCCGTTTTATCATCTTATATTTGTGTAATAAATATAATAATTAAATGGTAATTTTCCTCAGACCTAAATAAAAAGAAAAAATCAGTTATAATGATCATCTGCTTATAATGATCAATTTCACCCAGACAGATATGATCACTATGAACAGTTTATTTTGTTTGCAAAAAATGCAAACTATTTATTTTCTACGTTTTTAGGGAACTTGCTTTATGCATTACGACTAAAATGTGACCTTTTTCATAAGACGTTTTAATTTCAAGTGATTTGTGCTTTGATTTCAGTTGTTCGAAATACTCATTAAGTAATTATAAATGGTTCATCTGTGTGTTTCCTTCAATTATTTTAAAGTCATAAAGAAAAGATATACAGTCTCATTAGAAAAATATCACAGCTATAATAGTTGAGCATATTTACATCAATACAGGACCGTTTCTTGTCAGCATGATGTGTTCACCCAGTATTCGACTGGCATGTGTGGATCTTCACAGTAACTGTTCTTCAGTATGCAACCCACTAAATTTCCCACTAATTGTAAAATCTATCTGTGACAAATATATTTTTTAAACCTGCTACAATGAAAAGTAATCGTAAGCTGAATTCAATCCATGCAACATGCAGTTAAGTATTTAGTTCTATCTTTTTTTCCTAATAATTCATTTTACTATAAAAAGATTTGTAGCAGTGTTTCAAAGTTTCATCACCCCTGATGAATTATGGTTTCCTCCTTTGAGTTGTGCCTCGGTTACTGAAGGCAAGTAGATTTCAGCCCTGCGTCAACTTCACTATCTTTTACAGTGGTCACAGGTTGAAGAACCAAGCGATTTAGCGAGTTGGATATGGAAGGAATTGCCATTAAAACATCCTGCGGTAAAAACCAGACGAAGGTCTTGCAAAAACCAGATGTATTCTGTTTTGTTAAGTTATGATTTTTTTCTGGCAAGACCATAATTCTCTACATTTATTTAAAATTCCCTCTCGCTTCCCTCGTTCCTTGCTTGACATTTGAGCCCCTCTCGAATGTAGCTGTTGTAATTAAGGTATTTAACTGCTTTTGCTGCTATGAGAAATCCATTCACTCATTTTCTATAACCACGATAGGCTGAGCCATTATAAGCTGTTTCATAAAAACACAGTTGGTCTGGTGATGTTGCACTGACATGCCACCATCTGCTGCTTCCTGGCAGGAGACTCATCAGGTACCGACAGCCTGTCAATGTTGGGTGAGAAAAGATGTCAATGACTGGCGATGGGTGGATGGGTGGAAGCGTGTGCTCTAAAACCCTGCTATCCCAGCATTGCTGACTCGGAATCAGGAGAGAAGAACAACACAAGCATTAGTAGTATGTAGGTCTGTACAATATGCAATGGTAATATCAACATTGCCTATTATGTACATAGCAAGGACCATGATGGTCAACTGGGTTAAGGTTGGGCTTGGACAGAATCTCGTTTTTTGTGCCATCATACCATCTGGACATAACACTACAGTATACGGTATTTTGATGGTATTTTTAAATCTTGATAAAATTTCTCCAAGATTTCCATAAAGTGCAATATAGTAAACCTAGCTGAGATAGTCAGTAAGTTTCACTAAAACATTTTTACTCCGTCATAGGAAACAAAACTTAGCAAGCTCTTATAGCTAAGATCATATATAAAAAATAAATAGTGTTAGGTAGGGGTCCCCTACTGTTTTTCCCTGAGGATGAAATTTCATCAGCAGCTCAAAACCATTCATAGACAGTGTGGTGCGTTTATGAGAAATTTAACAGAAATGAGTGAGGGTGAGGAAAGCGAACAAGAACTGGTCACCAAAAGACAATCGCCTTCCGCAGTATGGAAATATTTTGGATTCCAGAGAGAAGATATTGAACAACAACATGTGATCTGTTGGCACTGAGTTCTGTCTGTTAGCACAACCTGTGGCAGCACCACCAACTTTGACGGAGATTATTGATAGATACGTTATGTTTGGCTGCATTTTATTTTGGGTACATTTCCAACTATGTTTATCGGCAAAAGTTCACATCGCAACATCTGAAATTATGTCCATTATCATGCAGCCCTGGTAAAGTGCATCCTTGGTTGTCTTAACTGGTACATAAACCATTTGCTGTGGTTTCAGTGGTTCGGGGCTGCAGTGAGTGACCTCCCTTTGTCCTCTCAGCAGTGTTTGGCCATCGACCTTCACCCGCTCCCAGACTAAATTCGTTTCTAGTGGTTTGGTGGTTGTGTGGAAGGCATAGTTGGCCAGGAGATGGGACGAGTGTGGCTTGATGCTGTCACAAGCCATTGTCCGCCCATCAGGATGGGGACACATAGGACACTTTTCTACCACACCAGGTACCATACTTTTGGTATGGTACTTTCGGTACCTTCCCTTTTCTGTTGACTTCCAGTCAAATTCCAGTATCCGAAGTATCCAAGCAGCTGGGGTTCATTGGTGATTGGTTATGCAAATAGCCTGCCTCTGAAACGCAATACAACTGCTGTCCTGAAAAAAGTTGTGAACTCAGAAAATGACAAACAAAGCAAAAAATAATAATAATGGATGCGTGGACAAATGAATAGACGCAAGCTAAAATTGCGATCTAGCTGGAAGGGCCAGATAAAACAAGATCAAGATGACATGACAAGAAATAAAGTATTTGAATAAAGTAGGACAGCACTGCATTGGAAATATCACAGTGTGATTTTGCTGTAATAAATACTGGGGTATTTATAAAGCAAAAAAACGAGTTCAACATAAATTTCTCACAAACCATCTAGCAGTGATTTAAACAGCAAGGGTGAAAATGATTACGATGCAGCGGTAATGCAAAAGCAGTAAACTTTAAACTGATTTTAAAACATCTACTAGATAACATTGAAAAGGAATAATCATTAAAATTGCAGAATGTACAAAGTTTTTTTTTTTTTCCCCTATGACAGAGAAAAATGTTTTAGTGAAACACTAAATCCGCTGTCCTATAATGTTCATACAATAAGAAGGTATGAAAAACTGATCTAGCTGACTAGAGATGTAAGAATTGCATGCGCATAACATGCGATGTTGGTATTAATATCGCACATTGTCCAGTCTTATAAAATACTATTGAGGTTTTTCAAATTCAGTATAAAACACCCGCCTCAAGTTTTGATGTCATTCGGCGCCAGTACCAGTTTTTATGCCAGTGGAAAACCAACTCCTTGATGTACTGCACTTAAAGTACTTTCTTGAAGTACCAAAAGTACAGTAGCTGTTGCAGTGGAAAAGTGCCCATGGAGTTGTGATCCTCCAAGAAGTGGCCAGGCAGCTTGAGGAGCAAGTGCACATGGTTACTAATACCACTCCTAAACCCTCCACCTGAGCTCAGCATCTAGACCATTCCAGGGGCCTGTCTATGGTGGCACCTTCAGCATCTAGACCATTCCAGGGGCCTGTCTATGGTGGCACCTTCAGCATCTAGACCATTCCAGGGGCCTGTCTATGGTGGCACCTTCAGCATCTAGACCATTCCAGGGGCCTGTCTATGGTGGCACCTTCAGCACCTAGACCATTCCAGGGGCCTGTCTATGGTGGCACCTACTGCACTTTTCATCTTTGATCCAGTGTGAAATGGATAAAATTCCTCACTTCGAGAATAGTGCCAGATTCCCGTGGAACCATTCCGGATGGTCATTGTCGATGCTACGCCGGATCATGTCAGCTGTTTGTTCCAGTTAAAGAGCGTAGAAAACATAATTGCACAGTATTTCCCTGTGTTGAGAACAAACGTCGAAATCGTCCCTGCAATTAATGTAGGACTTATTTATTTAACTTGGGGTTGATTAAAGTGGAATGAGAAGACAATGGATAATAAATTAAAGTGCAGTCAGGTTGTAATTCTGTCAGACTGCTTTTATTGCACTGCAGTCAGCTCGCACCCAGCCTTCATTTTTGCAAGTATTATATTCCTCAATGTTTATATCATCTGGAAACACAGCACCCATTCACCCCTGACTCCCCTGACTCATGCGAGATGGTTAAGATGCTGAGGCTTAGCTTCGTGTCCCCTGTATCTGAAGTAACCAGGGTGTTGGTTTGCGTCTGAATCTCCTGTACATTTGAGGGTGTATTGTATTTATTTTTTTTTGCTGTATTGACACTGTGCACTGATAAACACATTTTATTTAGACCTCATTAACTACTGCCCGTCTCGTTTGGTCCTCATTACGAAGCTCAAGAAAAACAAACAGGTTAACGCTCCCGGAAAGCCGAGTGGCTCACGTATAACAGGAAACACCAAATGTCTTTGCATTAATGACTCTCCCCTCTGCTGGACACTGTCCACCTAAATGCCACGTCCTTCCCCGCTGTAAGGAGTTATTCTTGAGTTTTTCCTTCTTCCCAATGCTGATGTGTCTCCTCTTGATGCTTCCTGCTTCACTGGGACCGCATGCACCTCTGGCAGGTTGGGAACCTCCCCTTTTTAGCTCAGTTAGCTTGTTGGTGAATTTTAATCACAGCGCCGTGTTGAGACGCGTAAATAAATAAAACCCTAGTTGAAACCATTTGCCTGTTTTTTTTTTTTTTGTTTTTTTTTTGATGCCATTTGAGAAGCGTCCAGGAGGCCTGCTGACGGGGGACATAAATCTGTCAGGGCAGCACATCCCCCCCCCCTCCTTTGCCTCCTTCTCTTGCTTCTCCTGCCTGCGTGTGTGTGTTTTGGGTGTGGGGGGGTCAGTAGATTCGCAGGCCCAGACTCCCTACACCAGCGTAGCCTGCTAATCACACTGCGGGGCGCAGACAGACAGCGCTTTGGCTTAAATGCTGCCCTATTACTGTAATTCCTGCACCGCCCGGGGCTGGCTGCATGCAATGCCGGGACACAAGCGCAGTACTAGCACAGACATACACAAACTCGCTGTGTTTGGCCAAACAAATATTTTCCTACTTGTGAACATATCGCATGCGGATCATTATGTGGGCACTTAGCACACGGCCGTTGCACTCGTGCACTCTGAATGCTGCTGGATGGTTGCATGCGACCGCCGGTACTGAATGCCTATGCTTGCAATGACGCACGCTTGCAGATCAACATGAATGCCTCCATGTCAGGTTAGCGCAACCCACAACATAAATAAAGTGTCAGTCATCAGGCGAATTTTGTTTCTGAGCTGAAGATGCCATCTTCACCAGAGCTGTAATGGGTGTAGGTTTTTGTTTGTGTTTGTTGGTTTTATTTTGCGATCCTTTATATCCTTTATTAACTGTTGAGTGCGCGTTAATAAAAATTTCCCTGGGTTTATTGCGACATACACCTTCCTAGACTCTTTCCTGACCGGCACTTTTTTCCGCCCCTGTAAACAGACCCTCAGCGACATGCTACCTCAGGCAGCTATGCTATGGTTTGACACAAGCGAGGCGCTTTGCGGAGTGTATCACCGTGGGTCTGGGGAGCAAATGGGGGAGCTCGACCCTAAAGGAGGCCTTGCCTTTCACAGATCATGTTGACCTCCTGCCTGAGGGTTGTCCTGGACTCCTGCAGCCGCAAAATATAATTGACATCATTTTGCTACAGACTTGAGGACCTTGATTAGTCAGGGTACCATAGCTGAGTAGTAGGCAGAGAAATCACTACCAAGGATACGTTGGGCCCTGGTGAGTTGCCTGGTGATATAAGAGAACAAAAGCCTGTCCGCGTCCTCATGCCACACCAGGTCAAGCTGCACAGAACATCTACAGCCCATCAAACACATGCTCTGGCTGTGATCACACGGACACACTCAGGGGATGTGATGGGTGGAGAAAAACTAAGTTATGGCACAAGGAAAGGAAAATAATCATTTGAATCTTCTCTTGGACTGGAAGTGTATGAGGAGAAGTGATTTTCCACCCTGGGTAACGGCCGTTCCTAGGTGTGCCGTATGAAGTGCCTAGAATGCCTTTGGCTTAACGAACGGACCTCTGCTTGATTTTTATCAGGTGTATGTGTGTATAAAGGGAGATTGTGTGTTTTTATTTTCCAGTAGCCATTACCCAAACATCCATGCTGCCTGTGGCTCCACAAATTGCTACCAGGCTTGTCGAAAAGTGGGTCCCGGGCTGAATAATCAAAAGGAGCAGCTTTTCTAGTGATCAGCCACTAATTAGAATCACAAGCTGAAATGAAAGCCGGCCAGTCCCGCAGCCAGTGAGGGCCGATGGTGCCCCTGATTCTGTAAACAGTCGGAAAATGGGCCTCCAGACTCCAGAGGACACTGTGCGACTCCTTGCGGATTGTGAGGTACATTTAGTGAGATTCTTGTCTTGACACATTGAACTCGACAGTTATTTTCATAATCTGTCTAGATTTTCCATTAAAACAAAGCTAGCTTCACCGGTACAATATTGATTGAATGAGTATGACAGTGACCTATGCTCCTCCTCCCCAGCTGTATTGGGGCTGTGTATCGGTCTGTCGTAATGCTCTGAATGTTTTATAGAGATTAAAACTAAGTGAGCCTTCAACCGGCACCTTAGCGCCGCTTCCCTGAAGTTGTACGGTTTCCTGAGTCGGTCTGGTTGTTTCTCGCTGACCTGACCTCCATTTGGCAGCACTGTGTAAAGGGCTTAGCGGAATAGATCCCACAAGCTCCGATAACCAGCCCCGGCACAGAGGACGGCTTCACCACGTCTGGAACACGTGCGGGAGAGATGCATGCGAGAAGGACACGCACTGCACTGAAGGATGTCCTCAGTAGTCATCTGCATCCCCCCAGGCCTCGGGCTGATCACTGGGTATTCCAGGAAGCGAGCGGCACGAAAAATGGGAGTCTCAATACGAACAGCCTCCGTTAATCGAACCGCGGTGGCTGAGGTGTTTCTGAAGACCTTCCCATGTTTGCCGCACACAAAAGGGCCCCCTTACTAAACAGAAGTGCGTCGTGCTCGCCTGCGCTCGGAGAAAGGGAGGATTTTCCAGGCTCCTGTGTGAAATCTCAAAGCATTCAACGGCCCAATTAATGCTGACAGTTAAGGCTGGTCCTGCGTGTCAGAGGTGACTCTGTACTTCTCACTCGTCTTTTGTGGTTCTGTGGAAACGTTGGCGCTCCCCATTTTTAGCCTCTATTTTTAGTTTGATGGCTGCCGCCTTTTCCTATTAACATTGTGTTCTCGTCTTAAACATGGGCCCACGTATTTTGCTGTATCCTGATGTACAAAAGCTGCTGTCCTTCCCTGTGTACTTGGGTGAACCTTTTGACGCATCACTGCTTGATTTTTTTCAGTAAGCTGTCATTGGCTGAATGTGATTTTGCCTCTTTTTTTTATGCTCCATCCTTGCGTTCAAGCAGAATAAAAAAAAATAAATCATTTAGCTGACTAACATATAGTTTCTTTCCGGCCAACGCTACTCTTAATTTGCACTGAGTGGCAGGCTAACTAAATTTGAGTAAACGATGACATCCGCACTGCTGTAACTCGATCGCTGCCACCGTGATTAGCAGCCCCACACCCGTCCACTGTACCTGAGCTCCGAGCTGTCATTCCGCCGTTACGAGGCGGAGTCAGTCTGACTGTCGATTCTGCTCTCTGACGACTGAATTCAGATGCTGGCTTTTGATGATGTGCATGGAGGAGGAAGCGATGCTGAGACTGACCTTTGTGTTATCAGATTATCATGACTCTCGTGTGTCTCCGTCTCTGTTCAATGCTCACATCACACGCACAGTCAAGTCGAGCCTAGATATGCTGCCCGTCACATTGCACTATTGGCCGATGACCATGGGTACAAAAGAAGGGAGCCTGAAAGTCAATGGTCAACAGTTTAAACTCTGTATGATTGTGTTTTTTTGTATTTCTGTCATCATATAATGGTTTTGTTTTGGCTAAAGAAGATACTTCAATTTTGTTATATTGATGTTTTCAAAGATAAGCAATTAACGAGTACTACTTCTACTCTTATGTGTTGTCAGGGATACAACACTTTCTTGCACGTGTATATGTCTGCAGTACAGAATACAGACCTGCCTGTTTATCCCTTATTTACCAGAATAAATAAATGCTTTGCTCTTTATTCTATCTGTTCCTCTTACGGTCATTTGTCCAGTGCAGGGGGCCTGAATCCCCTCCCCAGCAGCATAGGGGCATAAGACACCTTGGATGGGATGCCAGGCCATCAAAGAACATGCACACACAAATGCAATGGACTGTTTATAGATGCTAGTTTTCCTAAGTGCATGTGTTTGGGAGGCAAATGATGCATCACAAAGAGAACAAGCAAACTCCCCACGCACAGGGTGGGGTTGGTGATTAAGGAAAGAGAGCTGTCCACTGAGCTACCATGTAGCCCTCTATTTAATTATTAGTTTTAATCCAAAAGTCTTTTCCTTTATGAAACATTGTAACCAATTATTTCGCTTGTCTCGTTTTTCAGGATCAATGGGGCATGACCGCTCCTGCATTAATATTCATAGAGACAAACTTGCTGGATAGCTGGAGTCACTTAGTGAAGAGTATCCAGGGTAAAGACTGGGGCAAGAGTTTGAGCTGACAGAAGTGCCATGTGCGGTTGCTATTATGCGGAGCCTGATGAATCCCTCCTAGCCATGAGGTGTTTGCCTACTCCCATGGCTAACTAGTATGACCGCTGTTGGACTTGACTGTGATGAGGGGAGAGGAGGAAGGAATAGCGACGTTACTTGGGTACAGGAGTTGAGAAAAAACATGGTGGTGGTTTGTGTGTCGGTACAAGAGGAAACTCAAAGGAAATCAGAATGGGTGTCAGGGCGTGAGGAGGAACACGGGGGGGGGTTGTGGTTTGGATCTGGGCCAGACGCAGAAGCTGATTTTATGGTCACCAGATCCTCCCCCCCCCAGCTGGGGAGGGCCACATCTTATGATTTGTTGAAAGTAATGCCTCCTGTCTTCATCAGTTATAGTGTTTCTTTTGTTTGCTTGTTTTGTTTTTGTTTTTTTTTCTTCCTTAGGGAGTAAATACTGACAGTGGAATCCCAATTTCAAATACAGAGAAGGGGCCTTATTTTGAAGTCTTGCACCTCCCATGCGGTGGCAGAGCAGCATAAAGTAATTACTCTGGAGCCAATGACATTTCCTGATGTTGAGCAGAGGGGGTGGGATGGAGGGGGTCAGCACGCAGCTGACAGGCTCGTGGAGGGGCAAGGCTTCACCTTAAAAACAAGACAGCAGACAAATGGCGTGCAGATGGCAGCCTGCTCCATGAATACTGCTCATCTGTTTCCTTGGTTTGATGTTGTGTTTTTCAGCCAGTAGCTTTATCGTCAGTCTTGCAAAAGAGCGCCACAGAATTGAGGGGGTGGAAGTTAATATCCATTCCCACGAATCCAGGGGGAGATATTTCTTGATTTGATTAACTGTGGTGCCAGTGTTTTGACAAGCCAAAAATGGGGGTGTGAATGGTGTGATCCATTTATAAAATGTTTTGAAGATGTTAATCTGGGCTGCTGGATTTAAATGGCCACAAATGTATACACCGACTGCTGCATTTACAAAAAAGGACATCTACCGCCCCTCCCCCCCCCCACCCAAGCGGCCAGACACTGTCGTGCCGTTAAAAGCTCTGGGCCCCACATTGCCGACGCATAACGTGTGGCGAGAGTGCAGGCGAGCATGTGGCAGGAAGACGGAGCCCACTGCGGCAGGGGGGGGGTACATCACCTCCGTCTCAGGAGCATCAATGCACCTGGCAAGTTAGAAACATGCGTGTGATGCGATCAGCATGGCGGGGGGGTGCATAATGTGGAAATCGCAGCCTTTGGTGCTTCTGCTACCCGGCGGGGAAGCGCCCTCTAAACCACGCCATGCGCCCCCTAAACCACGCCACGCGCCCCCTAAACCTCGCCACGCGCCCCCTAAACCTCGCCACGCGCCCCCTAAACCTCGCCACGCGCCCCCTAAACCTCGCCACGCGCCCCCTAAACCTCGGCACGCGCCCCCTAAACCTCGGCACGCGCCCCCTAAACCTCGCCACGCGCCCCCTAAACCACGCCACGCGCCCCCTCAACCTCGCCATGCGCCCCCTAAACCTCGCCATGCGCCCCCTAAACCTCGCCATGTGCCCCCTAAACCACCCCATGCGCCCCCTAAACCTCGCCACGCGCCCCCTAAACCTCACCAGCCCTGAAATGGACAGACATGCAGGGCCCCCCCCTGCAGGAGCGCTACGGGGGCACTGAGTCGGAGGCCTGCGCTGCAAGGAGCCCGGAATGCCGACCGTTTGAAGTCAGGCATTTTAAAATGGACCGCAGGGGGGTGGAGTTTCCTTCCAGTGGATTCTGAAACACAGCCCCCCCCCCCCCACCCCAACACTCCCACACAGAACAAAACACCGGCAGCATTTAACTGCACCTCGCCTAACAGTCAGATTTCGTATGGGGGCACCAGGCTGGTCACTGCTTGTTAACTGGATCCTGAAAAGACATTGAAGCCCCAGGGAATGAAATACTGCTCAGTAAACATCCAAACTCCCGCCATTACCGCGCAGGTCCCTTCCTGCTCGCCGCCGTATCACACTTCCACCGGGCGACATGATGGTCAGAACCACATGGGCACATGGTGGAGCAGAGAGAGGGATCCTTATGCAGGAAATATTAAAAAGAAAAGGCTTATTGTGGAGGCGTGTGGAACAAGCTATCAGAATAAAGGTTACTTCCTGATTACTAAGAATGACAAAATTCCCGCAATTTATACCTAGGGAACAAGAGACAGGTGGAAAGAATCCACATACCAGACCCTGGTCATGTGATCATCAAAGCCTGTGTCCCACTGCTGGAGACGGGTGTTTGTCCCAAATAAAAACTTGTGCTATGTGTGAAAGTGCAGCGTGATTACGCCATGGCTTTAGAGTGGTGCATCATGGGATACGTTTGCTGCTGTAACATGAATGTGATAAATACCTCTGAGGCTCTGTGCAATGACCTTCACGTGCATCCAGTACGGAATGTTTACGCCGAAATGCCGCCAGGTCGTTAATTCCGGAACGTCTGAGGTTGTTTATATCCGAGCGAGGCGGGCCAAGGCGTCACGCGCGCTGAAGTGTGAATCGGGGCGTATGCGCGTTCGCCGTGACACAGACGGAGCCCAGGGCTCCACGTTTGACATGAGGATGATGCATTCAGACCCTTTGTGACAATCACGCACCAGCGGGCTGGGCCTGTTTGCAGTGGGGGAGATGGTGAAAGGCTGCCTTTGTGTAGCACAGGAACGGACAACAGATTGCTCTTTCATTTACCGTGCTGAAGAAGGGTGGATGCAGAAAGGCCATGAGATGGACCCTTAAAAGCTAAATTTGGAGAGCATGGCAGTTTGCTACCTCCGTGTCCCCGGCGACATTGCTAAGGCCCAAATTTCAGGCAATTGTTTTTCGACTTATTTATTTTCTAATGGAGGAAATCGCATGTCATGCTGTGTGTGTGTCTGCTTTAAAAATATATTTTGAAAAAGGATAGGGTTTCCTTTTGCAGGGAAATATATTTTTTTAACTGCAGGAAATTAAATAGAATTGTTCATTGTAATTCCCTCATTTCCCCTGTTTGACAAGACAGATTTTTTTCTTCTTCCTGAATCCAGGCCTGCACTTCAGCTTCTCGCTCCGTAATTCGCTTTTCTAATTGAGCCGGACTCTCTTGCTGAGATGGAGAGAGGGAGAGGGAGAGAGAGAGAGTGAGTGAGTGAGTGAGTATGCCCTTTTCCATCTACGTGTCTTGATACAGTGGAGAGAAGGTACACACTCAGATGAGGTGCGTTTTGAGAAGTTGAAGGGCTCCAAAGTCCATTGGAGGAATGCCGGCTTCCACTTGCATGTGCGGATTACCGGGATCCCACTCTCACCATAGCAGGGAAATCAGAACTGGAACCATATTAAGCAGTGTGGCAGACTTGTGGAATCTGATTGGCTCTCTCTGGCTACCCCCCCCCCCACCCACCTGATTTGCTGCTACCTCCCCTGATGCCAGGCTTGTGTTCCTCCACCTCAAGACCCCAGAACTGGATTTGTGACCGAAAACACGCAGCTTCCAGCAGAATAGTACTGCCAGTTTGTGTTTGTCTCCTGGAGTCACATGCAGCTGGTGCCCCTGAGTGTGAGCTGGACATGGGGAGGCGATGACTGACTAATGTAATGCGACTGTAGACTTACACACACACACACACACACACACACACACACACAGTCCAGGCACGTGACTGCCAGCTGGCTGATTGCTGCTGCTGGAACATGTTTATTTTTACTGATGTGTTTCACATTATCTTACACCTTTAGTCCGTTCAAACTGCCCTGTCTGATTACAGTTCTCAGAATTTCAGTTGTATTCCATTACTTCAGGACACAGTAGGAAAGGACAATGGCCAGTGGGACTGGGCTGCAGACACTCGGACACAGTGGCAGTGGAACAGAGCAATATGGCCTGCTTGTCTCTTGCCTGGTGTTTAGCACCTGTGCTAACTAAAGAACTAAATGGCAAGGTTTAAGGTTCAAAAATCGGAAGGAGATGTTGTCATTTTGCTGTTTACTTTACCAGTGCATTTAAAGGTAGATTAAGGTGAGACTACGGGCCACACCGTTCTCTTCAGGCGGATTAATAAAACGGCGGTAACACAAGGCACGGATCCAGAGGGTTTGCGTTTGTTTCACTCCAGTCAAGTGGAGGCCCCTTTATAACCCCGTTTGTCTGCGACTGTTTTTGTTTACTTATTTTCCTCGGGGCCCAGAGCGGTTACCGTGTTTTCCTGGTCGGAATTCTCGGGGAGCCATGGAAGCCTATTTTAATGTGCGGTCATTTTTATCGTCCCTGGGTAATCTGTCTTAGACGAAAGACTGCATAAATATATAGCAGCCTGAGTAGTTACGAAGAGCGTCACACATTTGCTAACCATTACGCTGGTATGCACGGGCTCGGGGACACAAAAGGAGTGGGTGTGGGTTCCCTTCCTGTGTCTGCACTTTGGTTGGCTTTGCGTCTCGATAAGGCTCTCTGCTCGGACAAAGGGCACCTTCGATACTTTGCTGATAAATCATCTGTACTTTCCTTCACCGGTTAACACACAAAAAAAGTCTCTTTGCCTTAAATTAATGAGTCAGGCGTTCGGACGCATGCAGAAACCATCGTGGTGCGGAAATCATTCAACTTTTTCTGTTTTTTTAGTGTGTAGCTTGCATGGCTCCCGATACCTTTAATAGTGATTATAATAATAGTTTCTAATTAAAATCTTGCGTTTTGGTAACTTCAGTCCCAAACATCTTGCACGTCTCACTCATCAGCACACAGTAGCCTCTCTTGGGACTGAAGCTCATAAAAGACGTCTGTTTATTCGTACTCTAGCTCCAGCACTGTGATCAGCCTGCTTCCTGCTGCCCTACAGTCATCTGGAGCCTCACATCCAGCCTTTCCTCGCTCTGCCGGGTGGGAGACCCATAGGGGGCGCTGTGTGGTTCAGCGGGTTAGGCCTCTGTGCCTGTGATTGGTGCCTGTGACACTGGTTCAGATCCTGTCTCTTGGCAGCACAGTCACGTGTCTGTTGGGCCCTTGAGCTCAGTCTTTAACCCCCGACCTGCTCTGGTGGTGTCAGATAAACAGCGTGACCCTGCTTTCATTCTCACTTGCATATCTGTCTATGCTGTAAAGGAGAGCTGGATGGGATATGCCAAACAAAGCATTCCGATGTACCTGCAAATGGAAAATACAGCGTCATTTCATTTCCCTCTAAGAGGCGGACCGACAGTATTGATCTGTCTTGGTCTTTTTTTTATATAACGTTGCCGCCAAGTCTGTTATCTTTAAGTCTCTTTCATGAAATGCATTTGCTCTCTTTACAGTAAATATGTGATACATTCACGCAGCTTTTAATCTGTCCTGTAGACTGTGGGTGGGGTGGATGTGCCTTGCTGTTCCGCTCTGATGTTAAATTACCGGCCATCCTTACCTGTCTTTCTCAGCCCCCACATGGTGTTCCTATCCCAGAGCCTCCTGGGGGGGGACCCCCAGCTCTGCGGGGCCCGCCTGTGCCACGAGATCGCACACGCCTGGTTCGGACTCGCCATCGGGGCACAGGACTGGACCGAGGAGTGGATCAGCGAAGGCTTTGCCACCTACCTCGAGGATGTCTTTTGGGCCCGAGTACAAAAGGTAAGTCCTCCCCCAGCCCCAGCCCCAGCCCCAGCCCCAGCCCCAGCCAAGCCATTCCTCATTTTCTCCCAAAGCCCTCAAAGCGTTTACGTTTGACTTGCTTCGCATTTGGTCATAAACAATTCTTCCAGCTGTTTGTAGCACAAGTATAAATATTTTGAATCCCAGAATAGCTTCAAATAGGTCCTAAAATCCAAGGAAAAACCATATACATCCACTGAGCCTTTAAAAACCACACACATATGTTGAGACTGATGATCATAGAGGTCATATGACCCCAAGTCATGTTTGTTATAGCACTTTCTCCTCTATATGGACGTTCAAGCAGAGAAGAGGCTGATGAATCTGCTGCTGTTTGGAAGTATAGTTCCTTTTTTGGTTACTTTTTCTTTATGTAAAAGTCAATAGATGTTGTGTTCAGGGAGACTAAACAGGTTAGGATGAAAAATGTGAGCTGACAAAGGAGAACTCACAGTACTGGTAAAAGTACTGCCTTGGCTGTCTGTGTAAATTCACCTTTCACATTTCTCAAAATATTTTGCACTTTTTTGATACTGTAACCCGTGTAAAGGTCTTTAGATGAAAACCATGTAATATAAAATGTAAAATTAAAAATTGTATTAGTACACATATACAGTAATTGCAGTTGGCTATAGTTCATGACATGGAGGCTTTCTTTGTGTGGGAGTTGCTTGGTTTGGTGTTTATTATCTAGAACTGGGCTGGAAAAAGCGAGCGGTAAGGAGTTCCGCCCAGGGGCACCAGTTAGGGCCGCACACTGCGTACACACCGTGGGATTTGCTCGGTGGCATGCGTGGCCAGATTAGATTTGATAGGGCGAGGCGCTCCCTAAAAGCCCCGCCTTTGGTTTGTACGCGTCTAAACGGCAGGTCTTCAGGGGAGCACTGTGTGACTCGCTAATCCGACAGCTGATATGCGTGATTCTTTCTTCCATAGATTTGTACCCTTTCCCTTTGAATGATGTATTTCTCTTTCATCACCCTGACAAATTGTATCCCCCCCTCCCCACCCTGTCCCCTCTTATTCTTCCTGGTTCTTCAGGGTAGAGTGGGGTTGGGTTTAGGTGCGTGCTTCTTGCCCTTGGCCCGTTCTCACCCTCCCTGACCTCAGTATCATTATTTACTGGTGTACCTTATGGCGGTAACCACGGTAACCTGCAAAGCTCATTCCTTTTAATCATTTATGCAACAGCATATCTGATATTGAGCAGTGTTTTTCAGCCCAGTCTTTAGGGACCCCCAGATAGCTTCACGTTTTTGCTCCCTCCCGTCTCCCTGCCAGACAGTCCACTTTTTTGTTCCCTCCCAGCTCAGCAAAAATGCAGACTGTCTGGCAGGCTGGGCGGGAGCAAAAACATGGACCATCTGGGGTTCCTCGTGGCCCAGGTTAAGAAACACAGCTGTAAGTGTCGAGGATGCAGTGATTTGACCCAGACTCCTTAATCACGATGCGCCCTGCTGGCCTCTCTCTCTTCTTCAGCTCTCTCGTTGTCAGGCTGAGGAGCAGTACCAACTGAAAGCCCTCCTGTGCTGGAGGAGGCTCCGAGATGAGCTGCAGAACTCCGACGAGGAGCTTCAGATCCTCAGGTTGAGTCCCCCGCCACCCAGTTTTGTCTGTAGAGTTGCAGTCTGGTTGCGGACCAGTGTGAGCCCGACGATCGGTTCTGTATTCTCACTGAAACAAGATCCCCATTTTCACAAGACGTTGTGGAGTTTTTAATGGTTTCACTGCAACTTTACTGGTTTCCCTCGAAGCCGTAGAACTTCCTGACACAAGGACCTTGGGGACTGTTCAAGCTGGGCAGAAGCGTGCCTTTCCTGAGATTTTTTAAGGCGACTGTGATTTATTCAGCAGCTATATTGCTTCACTTTTGTAAATTGAGGTAGCCTCCGAGTTGGCATCGTCAACAATATGTCCCAGACAAAAGCTGGGGCGGGCAAAGAAAACTGCTTATATGAGCAGCTAGATTCCCAGAGTGCCAGAGTGTCTGAGAGCCGCGTTTCAATTAGGAGCTAATAGGAGTGGCAGGTGAGTCATCACTATTCAGATAACGACTTTGCCCCGGCAGTTGGGACATGGCGCAGCATGATGCGCTAATCGTCGCCGCGGTTACCGAGTGCATCCCTAACCCGTCTTACGTACACGCAGCCCCGTGCCTCCCTGCCTGCGGAAAAGCCCCTGAATAACGTTTCGTGTGTTGCGAGTTTGCCCACCTCTCAACCTTTGTTCTGGGCCGACAGGAAAAGAGGGTCCTGGGCCACCCTTGCTTTCGCTGTATGTTCGGAATCTTACGCTGTGATTTTATTCTTTTTTGTTTTTCCTTGTGGGGCTTAAGGCATTATTGCTAAGAATAAAGGTTCATTACTGGGATTAAGGGTTTATTGCTGGAATTACAGGTTCATTATGTGCCCAAGATGAAGGCGAGCTCTTCTTACAGCAGTGCTCACGCTTTCGCAAATGGCCTTGTAGCGTGTCTCCGTGCGCAGGCATGTGCGCGCATCTTTCTCCATGTCCTGGCTCTGGCGGTGGGACGGGGTGGGGGCGAGGGGATGCAGGGCTGCCGTCTGGCTGCTAATGCACGCCATGCACACAGAATGGTGTCTAATGCAGTTTTACTGTGTGTGGCATGGGGGGGGATAAGCAGAGCCAGATGCCAGCCGGGGAGCCGTGACATCCGGCGCGTCCCGGGCAGCCCGCACAGAGCCCGGAAGCATGTGCTTTTCCCATGATCCACCTCCACGTGTCCCAGCACCTTGTCCAGAAAAGTTTATCTTTCGGCAATCGATCTCGATACCGCGGGGGTACGTCCGCGGTATGGCTGTGGATGCCGCTCATCGCGTGACTGACCTTTTTGGGGGACAGCCGAAGACGCGGGAAATCCGTGTTGCCCAGAGAGACTTGGAGCCTGATGTCTGGCAGGTAAAGCCGCCATCCTGCCTGGACCTGCTCCCCTCGCTCTGGCACGTGTCTCTCGCCGGCCCCTCCCCCAACATTAAGATGGCTGTCTTGTACGGGAACCGCCCTCCCTGTCGGCATGAGTTATGCTCTCGTTTTTTTTTCTCTCTTTCTCTTTGTTCTTTCTTTCTCCCCGGGTCTTCTCGGTGCCAGACCAGGCCCGGAACTTATTGTTTGTAACTGCCGTGTTTATCAGAGGGTAGGGGTTTGAGATGGGGTGTAGAGGGGGTGACTGGCAATGATTCACCCCTGCCCACATTGTGTGTGTTTTGGTGTTTGTGCTTGATGGGTGCCTGACAGCCATCTGCACTTTGGTAGCTGGTGAGATGAGGTCAACCCTCCACCCCCCCCCCCCCCCATTGTAAAACAGGCCCTGGCTTATCACTCCCCACCACACAGAGCGGAGACTGGGGAAAAAAGCAACAACAACAGCAGTAAAAGATGGCCAAAAACAGAGCAGATCTGATAAAGACCACAAATAATAGGGGTTAGTGACACACATCAGGCCCCAGTAATTGGTCCTTAACCCCAGATAACCTCTACTTAATATCTCAGGAAATAATGCCTAATTTTTTTATCCGCTAATGCTATAAGAAAGATTTTCGTGTGTCTGTGTAATTATAAATTCTTCATTGTGGAAGTCTAATTATAAATCTATTATATTGAAAGCAAATCGAATCCATTTGATGCAGAAAGATCGATGAGTACATACATCTGTGTCATAGTTGACTTTGTCGGTCACTGGAGTTGGCTACTCTGTGTTTTTTGTGACTAACCTAGCATAAGCGTTCATTTAAAATGATCAATGTACCGGGGGTGGCCATGGGGGGGGGCATTGGTGACTCATAATCGACGTAAAAACACATGCAGTGCGTGGACCGAAATGAAATGTATATGGAGCGTGTTGTCAGGAATCTGTCATGTATGTTGTTTTTTTTGGGTTCATGGTAAAGGAGATGCTGAGATGGTGTTCCTGTGCACCTCCGAGCTCAGCGGCTCGCCCTTTCGCCCCTCACCATCTATTATTAATCAAAGTCACCCGGCGCTGCCATCTGAGACCGCTTGATGTCGTCAGGCTGCGGTATGGGCCGTGTGCTTCTCTGTTTCATGGAAAGAGAATCCTGTAATATCTGTTGATGCTGCATATTTTTATACTTCCCCTCGTTTTCTGTGTCCTTTTTCAAACATGTGAGATGTCTTTTTATGGTACCTGTTACCTTGAGTAGCAGAAGATAAGGGCTTGCTTGTTCATTTCAGACCTATATTTTCCTGCTCAGGTTGGGTCGGAGGTTGTAGGATGTCTTAACTTGGTTTAATCTATGACTCAAACCCCCAAGAAGGGGGATTCCAGAGAACAAGGTCCCAGGCCCATTACATTGGCTAATTAATGTTCAGCATCATTCAATTTCCTGTTTATTTTGTGCTGCCTTGTACAGCTTGCTTACGGACGAGACTGAACCTAATGATAGGTGCCCCATTTAACGGGTCGATTGAAGCTGAGCCTTTAAGTAGGTCACATGACCTTCATGAGTTCTCTGATCAATGCCTTGTTGCATGTTGGTCTGACATGTATGGATCATGCTACTGAGAAGTTGTGTTGTAAATTTCCTTATGGTTCATTTGTACAAGTTAAGATCATGCTACTAGTTTTACTATAAGACCCCAGCTGATTAAACATCGATGCCACACCCTCTGTCCTTGTCTCATTTCTGACCCGAAGGAAAGACATTTGGCGTGTCAATACATGAATGGAGATTACAGTCTCAGGAAGGAGTTGCCAGGAGCAGCATGTTTTCATAAATGGGTGTGGAGTGTGTTAAATTGATGGATAGCTCTTGTGTGTGTGTGTGTGTGTGTGTGTGTGTGTGTGTGTGGATTAGGTTTATATTACATTGTGGGGACCAAATGTCCCCCCACAATATAATAAAAACCTGTTAGTTTGACGTTGTGGGGACCATTTTCTTTATCCATGTATGCAATCAAAAAAGTAAAAATTCCATAAGTCTCGTATTTTGTTTGGTTGCTTATGGTTAAGGTTAGGGCTGGGTAGGGGTTAAGGTAATCATGCTAGGATTAGAGTTTTCCCCAAATAAATGAAAGGAGAATCCCCACAAAGATATAATTACAAACCTGTGTGTGTCTTTGTGTGTGTTTTATTCATTTATAGACCCAATAAGGAGAACACGGGACAAGTCAGCGAATCAGGGGCCTCTGTGGTGAAACACGCTCTGAATCCTGACAAAGCGTTCATGCAGGTCCACTACCTGAAGGTAAGATGCTTTCATACTTAGCTACCTGGAGTTCTGTCAACTTGATGCATGTGTTCATCTGAAAATCTGTAAATTTCCGTAAGGGAGCACTTCATTGAGACTTTTGCAAGTGAGAAAGATGCCTTTCAGACTCTTCGTAATGCCCTGGTAGGGTACTTCAGTGAGTATTGTTTATCTTGCACAAACTGCTCAAGACAGGCGTAATCAGAACTGATAGGTGCGATTAAGTGTACAAGAAGACACATCTCTTATATGAAGGCTGGTTTGTGTCTAGATTGTTCACTGTGACCCAACATCCTGTGCAAATCCACATGGAATGGATGAGTCACAAGGCGTTTGTCTGAAGGGTTGCAGCCTGAAGTTTCTCAGCATTTCGTCAAATAGATCATTTTTTCCTCCGTTCCGAGCCGGCACACTCAGGCTACGACATGTACAGCCTGGCCTACTTCTGTGCAGGATGCTTATTTGTTACTCGCTCGTGTGTGTCAGCGAGGACCTACCCCAGCCACTAGCGGGCTGTTTTCCCCCAGAGCAACCATTTATTTGTAGGGTGAGACTCAGATAGGGAGGGGTCTCCATGGTGGGAGGTGAACTGGGGGCTTTGGATATCCTCTACCGGCTTGCACACTCTCGCTCCTCCGTTCCTCATCCAGAACCCTGGCACTGAACATCACTCCACATTTCATTTTTTCTTTAATTCCACTTTACCAGTATCTAGCTTGAGTAACCGTGATGGCCCAGGTTTCTGTCGAGACACACGAAAGCACTGTTCTTGAGTACAAGTGCAGATTTTTGAACCGTTTTCCTTGACCTTACTCAGCTTATGGTGACTGGCCTATCTCCGGCGGCTCTTAACCTTAAGGCCCCCACAGTGTCTCCTGACAGCACCTGCACCCCTATATGTATATGCAGTCCTGTTGCCCCTCTAGTTAAAATTATCCAAACGTACCTTATAAGGAAGCAGACTGCTGAAAACTCAGCTGGTAGCCTATATTATATTTATATTTTCAGCACGTAGTAAATGTAGCATTTTGGAGACAAAACTTCAGGGTCAATGTCGTTGTAGATCAATTACGAATGTTTCTCTTTCAGGGCTATTTCCTATTGAGCTTTTTCTCAAGCATAATTGGTGAAGAAGCTTTTCTAAATTTCTTCCGCCATTTTGTGAGACAGTACCATGGCCGGCTCATTCTCTCACAGGTCGGTGATTTTCTGCATCTTCCTAAACAATTACTCACAGATTTTTTTTTTAAAAAAAAAGGTTTATTACTTATTTAATTGTTGATGTTTTCAAATTTTACATTAGCTTTTCAATAACCCTCCCTCATTACTGTTAAGCTTGGCTCTCCTGAGAGCTTCAACAAGTCCCACTTGTAGATGTTTAGTATGCCAGGTATATTACTGGTATATAATACACAATCGCCAGTCCTATTGGACTGAAATTTAGACATTTCTAACTCCTAAACCACTGACTGTTGTATTTACACAGTAATTATAATGATCTTAAGATTTACATTTTTGACATTTTTAGCACATTGCACTGGACTCCTGTGGTTCTATTTGTTTACAGGACTTTCACTGATGCGGAACTAATAGATTTTCTTTCTCAGGACTTCTTGCAAATGCTCTTGGACCATTTTCCAGAAATAGAGAGGTGAGTCTAAGTGGATGTCGAACGACTGCTTTGTTTTAAGACTCTGTCAGTTTCACCAGCGTTTGATGTTCAACCCACTTAAGTCCAACAGGCAAAAAAATAATGGCTTAGAGGAAAGTGGGTCCCACCGCCTGTTTTTGAGGAAAAGTGCCATTAAATCTTCCCCCCCCCCACGGCTACCCTTCCAGCTTGACACCTCCTGTGTACAGTAACCTCCTTCACCCCTGTATCCCCCACAGATCCTGAATTGCTCACGTTTGTTTTAAAAATGGCTGCACAGGAACACATGCACTTTGTTCTGACAAAGTTTCCATTTAGATTAAACCCAGCTTCACGGGACATTGTCACCCTTGTCATCTAAAATTCATGAAGATCTCCCCTGTTCCGCCGCTCGGCCGTGCACTGTGGAGTAGCAGCAGACAGCTCGCCGCTGTGGAGATGTGAACTCCTACTGCGCGTTTAGTATAGAAAAAGCTCTCGTATCCGGAGAGGTGAAATTTCCAGATGGTTGAATGTTACTCTTGAAGAACAGTGAATTGTGACATTTCTTACGGTTCTTTTAATCCTTTTATATTCACACAGTAATGATTATTGTACTTATATTTTAAGTCTTATATTATTTGACGCAACGCAAGACATTTGCAAGGTAAACACTGGAGAAACAAATGGAAAGGTGCCTGAAGTCTGTCACTCCATAGGAACTAAAGTGTGTATTACTTGTTTTTAGTTTTTATACTGATAGAACTGTGAGAACTGTGCCGGATACTTGAATGCCGAATCTGTGATCCATGTCTGCATAATTTCTTTTCCCCTGCTGCCTTCACTCTCGTCCCAGTGCGTCAGGTGTCTTACCTAAGCAGGCCGCGTCTTATAGCTTTATTTACACTTGCGGCAGCCCCTCGCGGGCTTCCTGGCTGTCGGGTGAGGTGAGGTGTGCTCTCCCATCGGCTGATTATTTGTCTGCCGCAGCACTCAGTCCTGGGGGGAGATTACTCAGGAGCCCCCCCCCCCCTTTATTTGGCTGAATCCATTTAATAAGTTTACATGGTGTGGAGCCCCTGTTTCTCCATCACCTTCTTCCCATCCTCTGTCACTCTTTTTCATCCGCTTCCCCTCCTCCTTCTTTGCCTCTGTTTCACTCTCTCCATTTCAAATTTGAATTCACGGCAAACCCAGTTTGTTTTCCCCACACGGCCTTTCTGTCTCTCTCAGTTGTCCTCCCCCTCATCCTTTTCCTCCCCTACTCGGTCGCTCCTCCGTTCTCCCCTTCCTTCCGTTCCGCCTTTCGTTAACCCCCCCCCAGTCTGCGGGGTTAATGCGGCACCATGCCCCAGCTGCCCACGCTGATTGATTGAATTAAAGCAGAAGTTAAGGACGGTCAATATTTGTGTGTGCATAGCATCTGGATCGGTAAACATTTCTGGTTGAGAGGAATCCGAGTGGCATCGCGGAGGGTGGGCACAGGGTGGCTTCGTTTTTCAGGGGTGGGATTAACGAGAGATTGATTCCTGAGACAAAAGTCTAACCCCCACGCACACTAATTAAAAAGGCAGTGCTGTAACGTGATATGTTTTTATAACCATGACAGTAGACTTTCTTAACCCTCCACTGGTGGTCTGCAAAGGCAGACCCGGGGGAAAGGGGGGGGTATCGCGTCCAGCCCACCTTTCTGAGGTCCCCCGGTACAAACGCAGAGCTCCCGGATGAAAAGGCCGTTGTTTCACCCTCCTCTTCTGGGCCACCGCAGTCCACCTGAGACAGCGGGCTGGCAGAGGGTATCCCCTGAAGTATGGCACATATTTGGCACAGAACTTCAGCTTCAATAGGTTCCAATTGGCTGGCTTTGTAACCAATAATGTCCCAGTGTCCTGCTTTTGGGAGCTTTTCTCATTCGGTGGCACGGAAAAACAAACAAAAAAAAACCTGCTATAGGTATTCTCGTTCTTTATCCATTCAATGTCAATCACTCCTTTAGTCGATTGGATAAAATTTACCTTTTGAGTTAAAATAAAAAATAATTTCAAATGGTTAACATTAAGTTTTAAACTTGTGTTTTATAAGGGAACAAAATAATAAAAATGACATAGTGCTCCTTGTAGTAACTCCTGTCTTTATTTACGGAGCGTAATAGCTCTGATTGGTCAGGTCAGGATCGCATCTGCTGCCTTTATTCATTTGGTCAATGACGTGTTGGACTAGTGAAGTGGTCTTTGGTCCTTTAATTGCAGCTCAGTTAAAGACAAGAGCTCGGGTTAAACAGGAATACTAACAGGGTGGTCTTCTTTAATTGCTGGAAACAAAAATTAATTGGGTCTCCAGGCATGGCTCACCCTGGGCCGTGGCTCGTACACAGGGCCAAATGAGATAAATGCTTGGGAAACTTCATCCGCTTTTGGGGGGAATTACACCCCAGACCCACACCGCTGGTGCCTTTTACTGTAATTTGAAAATGTCTTGCTCTTTAACTGGTCTGTGCGTTGCTGTTGCCCAATACACCTGAGCGTGAACAGTAACTGTACTTTTCCCGTTTGTTTCAGACAAGGCCTCACTCTCGAAGTGATTTACGCCGACTGGCTGGATAATCCTGCCATTCCAGAGGTGAGGTACACAATCTGTCTTTTTGCACCTTGTTGTATCAATTTATTATTATAATTAAAAAAATATATATTTAAGTAGCCAACAATAAGCAATACTGCCTGCCTGGTTCTTGAAAGAGGAGAAGCACCGTTGCCTTTAAAGCTGTTTATTCTTTTCCTCTTTGTTCTCTTGACAAGATTTATCGTTATATCCGATATAACGATACTCTCATGTGGACCTTGGATAAATACCGAGGGGAAGCGCCAAGACATAATAATGTACCGTGGGGTGCAAGCAGGGGGCAATACGGGGCAGAAATTCCCAGACAGAATAGTTGTGTTATCTGTGCAGAGCGTGGGACAGACACAGCGCCACTCGCCGCCGGGGCCGTGGGAGCAGGTCGGGCCTGTTCTGCGGACGGGCCGCACAGCCGTGGGCTAGGAACAGCCAATCTGGGTGGTTCCTAGCTTTTATTATAATTTTTTTTTGTTTTGGTTTTTTTTTTTTTGCGTGGGATGGTAGTCCTTACAAACAAGGCCTGTTGAGCCGGGAAGCAGAGCACCGTCTGTTGGGGGGGCAGCGAGCGGCCAGTCACGCCGGGAATGAGGTGTGCGATTTAGGCCATAAAACAGCTATGCCTGGTATCCCGACAAACAATGAGAGCTCACTGGCCTACCACCCCGTGCTGGAGCAGGCCTGCATTCTGGGGCTCCCACTCCCTCTGACTACACGGCCGTAACGGGGTTCTGACAGAGAGCTTTCTGTCACTGTCCCCGCTGAGGGAATGCAGACAGCTGCGCGCGGTGCAGGACGTCGCCATCCGGCCCCCGCCGTGACGCGTACCCCTCTCTGCGTGCCTCAGGGCTGCTGCCCTAGGGGCCTCATGCTTTCTCATTTCAAGCCCTGGGTGTTACACCCGGAGGGTGGGTGTGGTCCTGCCCCCGCCATATTCCTGGCCCTTCCGGCAGACGCTGCAGTTTGTTCACAAGCCCCCCCGGTCCCAAAGCATCACAGGGAAGCTCCTCCCTGCCAGGATGTGGCGCTGACTGTTTCAGACTGACCAGCGACACTTTGGCGCATGAAGGATCACTGACGAAGACACCATAGCTCATACGCTACAGCGCTGTTCACAAAACACAAGGTCCGGGCGACACCTCGCTGAAAGTCGGGCGTGACGACGCGCGGGAGACCGTCGCATCGCCTGGGGTTGTGTGTCACGCTGAGGCCAGCGTTGGCTCTGCTTCCCCGGCCCCCCGCGTTCATATGTCTGTCTGCTGACACCCACCTGCCTTTGGAGTGAGTGTGTGTGTGTGTTTCTGATATAGTACATAGTGATGTTTTACTTATACAGCTGCAGCGCCTGCGCTTGTGTGAGAGAGAGGGAGAGAGAGAGAGGGAGAGAGAGAGTGAGTGAGAGAGAAGGAGAGGGAGGCTGCAGTGCTCTCGGTGGCCCCTCCCTTGGCTGCCGTGGAGCCAAACAGAGTTTGACTCGTGAGTCTCAGCTTGCCGACTTCAGTGAGAGGAATCAGCAGGCGCTGCTACCGGCTCACGCCGAGGGGAATCCGGCTGGATGACCTGCTCCCTCTCTCCTCTCTCCCTTCTTGTCCGTCACTCCCCCCCCTCCGCCCACCCCCGCCCCTCGGCAGTCTCCTTCTCCTCCGCTGAGCTGGAGCAGTCGAGGTGAGCCGGGCGGCAGGAGCAGGGAGCCAGTCCCGCATGCCTTCTCTCCACCACCCCCCCCCACCCAGCACCCCTTTGTCCTCCCAAGGCAGGGGGGGGGGGGGCGACAGCTCACTCTCAGCATGTCGCCGTGTCTCTGCTCTCCTCTCCGCAGCCCCTGTTGCACAGGAGCGCCGCTTGGCTCCGGACGGCAGTCGTGGGAGAAGTCAGACAGGAGGTAATGAACCACAGACACTCCTCCTCTCTGGAGGATTCGCCTGCTGCTGTTCATTTGCTGAAGCTGTCCAGTCTGTGTGGACACGTATGTGTGTGTGTGTGTGTGTGTGTGTGTGTGTGTGTGTGTGTGGAGGTGCTGCTTTCTTACGCGCTGTGCTCTGTACTAAGTGCGCTGCTTCTGTACATGAGGATAAAAATACAGCTTGAAACAGGATGAACTGTACTTTTGTTGCCTGAAAGAGTATCCGTATTGAAAGCTGCCTGCGTGTTTGTGCGAGCATACGTGTGTATGCGTGGGTGTGCGTGTGTGCGTGTGTGCGTGTCTGCATGCGCGCGTTTACAACTTGAAGGGAATGTTTTCCACTTGAAGTCTGGGTGATCGGGTGAAGCAGCACAAAGCTGGCACCGCTGATGTCTGATTTTATTGTCGTGCACTTTTGTGGTGGTGGTCGGGGGGGTTGGGGGGGGGGCTGCATTTTATTCCTTCATCTGCAAGTGCCTCACAATGAAAACATTATGCGACCGCGCACTGAAATGGCTAATTGCGTTACTCGCCAGTCAGGAGCGTCCTTTCTGAACTCTGCATGGTTGTGTGCGTGTGTGTCTTTCCACTTAAGCAATGGAAAGAGTGCCTAAAGTCTGTTTATACTCATTCGCTCGCTCTCTCGCTCGCTCACTAGCCGTGCGCTCTGTCACCTGGTCACCCTCCTCTCCCTCCCTCCCCTCCCCTCTCGCTCTCTGTCTCTCCCTTCCGCTCTCCTCCCATTTTCATTCTGTATCTCTCTCTCCATTTTCTCTCACACTCCGTCTTTCTCTCTTTCTCTCTCTCTCCCCCCTCCTTTCTTTCTCCCCAGGTTGCAAAATGGATTCACTTCAGTCGCGGCCACCGAAAGGGCAGCAAGCGGAAGCGAGTGGAGCCCAAGGTGAACTTCAAAGGGGTAGGCTTCCCAGCGCTGCCTTTCAGGAACACTCACACTGCTGCCTTGTCTTAGTGCTTAAGGGCATGTTGGGTATATTGGTCTGTCTGTCTGTGTGTTTAGTGGAGCACGTGAGGGTTGTGCAGGGGATGTGGTTTCTGTGGCAGCCTCCATATGGCTCCGCCGAGGGCCGGACAGCCACCGGGATGGGGGCCCCGGCCATGAAAAGCACCCGGGCTCCTATGAAACCTCTGCCAGGCTGGCACGGTGACGCGATGGGGGGGGGGGGAACTTCATGTTTGGGTTTAGGGACGCGGCCACTTTGCCGAGTACTCTCGCGTACGCCAGTCAGCCTGCTCTCTGACATGGGGGGGGACAGGGCTGGGGGGCATCATCCTATACTGCAAGTGGCAGCACATTTCACTCTGGTTTTATTTCTAAGAGAGCATCACATTGCTGCAAGGGAGACTGTTCTGTAAATACCGGTTCAGGCTGGTGCTCGGACATGCAGAAAGTCTGTCTTTGAGATGACGTCGTCACCTGTCCCATAAAGATAATATCTGACCATCGTACTTTTCCATACAAAGTTTCCCAGAACCTTGTTATTGTGAGAGTGACTGTGTGTGTGTGTGTGTGTGTGTGCGCGCATTGCTTTCATCTTACATAACATAAAGTACTTGTAGGTTGGTCCATCTTCTGGTGGAAATCAGTACAGACATTATAAACAAAGCAGCAAGTCTTAGGTCTGTCACCTTTATGGACACAACATGCTTTTATCTTAAGTTACATACAACTGAGGCAGAAAATAAGTGAAATATGTGTTGAGCCAGGTGCCTCTGGTTTGGACGTTCATGTGGAAGTGCTCTCTATATGTTATAAGCTTTGCCGGGTTTTCCAGGTAGAGCCCGATGCTGCCGTTCCACAGTGCTGATTATATTTTAATAATTAACATCAGATTGTGCTTTTAATCTGCGGCCGTGCTTTAAAGCCCTTTGTTGAAGCGTATTCGCACGGTAACATTAAAGAGTAAGCGCGCACTCTGTGGTCAACGATTGGTGAATTAAGCAGCACGTCTGTGAAATTGAATTCTGCCACTTTCCAGTTGGTTAGACAAAATGAGTCTGTTTGTAAAAAAGAAAAAAAAGAAAGAATCTAGCCTCGTAAATTTCATACCATAGCTGGAAATGTGAGCGGGAGAGTCTGTGACGACATGCCGTGTGTTTTTTTCCATGGGCACTGGGTGAGGCTGGTCTGGAGGGGGAATGGCCAGTAATGCTCGACAGAGCGGCACAGGGAGCTGGGCGGGGTGGCTGTGCTGTTTGAAGTCCCGCTATAAAAGGCCCCCTGAAAGGAAACAGGAGGTGACCCAGCCCCCCTGGCCCCTCTGGCCCAGCCCCACCCCTCCCTGAGAGTCCCATGGCGTTCCAGGTGTAGTTTTTATTGCCCCTCCTGGCACTTCAAATGTTCCTTCCCTGCCCACGACCTGAACAGCCAACCCCCACCCTTCCGAAAAGGCCAGGCCCTACACACCACGGCCCCTCCCCTTACTTCTGGCTCGTAAACAGGCCGTCTCCCAATCAGAGAGGGGCCCTGATTAGCCGCCATGCCGGCAGGCTGTAGCTTAGACATAATTACATCACAGCCGAGTGCAGCTGTCCTGCCCCCGGCCATGCAGCCCCAGCCGGGGGCACATAGCACAGGCCTGCATTTGGGGTCACTTTAATGTAAAATTAAAGTTTGCCACCAGAAAAAAAAATGGTGCTTTATTGCCATCCTTTTTTAAGGGGGACATTAGTCATGGTCTTTTGATAATGAGCTTCATTTGCGCTCATTTTCATCAGTGGGCAGCGTAATGAGAGGCTGGTTCTGCGTTTTCGTGACCCGGTGTACGCGGCCCTTTATCTCAGAGCTGTTCTTTAAGACCGGCCCCTCCCTGTTTATGTGCTCCGCCTCTCCCACCCAGAAGAGAATTTGCTTTTGGGCGCGGCACGCCGCGTTTTCACTAGAGATCCGACTTTTGAAAAATCCGAACGCGGCGAAGCTGGTTCTGTCCCACCTGTGTCCTTGGGGCCAAAGAAGATTGACTGTTAAGCCAAACAAATCTGTGACAAAAACCAGATTTACGGTCCCTTTGCAAAAGCTGCATTGTGAGACGGTCAAATAATTTATTATTTATATGTATTTATAGTTTCATTTGTGGTAATTTGCCATTATCGATTGTTCGAGTAGCTATTAGCTCTCAAGCGTTGCATTTGTAGTCTGTTGAGAAATACTCTTTGGCTGCTGTTGTTTTATCTGAAAGGAGTCACACGTTCATTGATTTCTCCGTCCAACCCAGGGGGGGGGGGTGGTTTAACGAGATGGGCCACATTTGGCTCAAACATCTGGTGTAGCTGGGAGTCTCTGTGGTGCTTGATTCCTCCAATTGTGGTTCTTCAGACTGAAGTGAGATAAGACCAGCTCCGCCAACTGGGACCACGGAACCACCATGTTCACGGGGCCCCGGACGTCACAGTACAACTGCCTTCATTTACGGGCAGCCGCTTCCCTCCATATTTCAGAAAAATAGTACTAAGTCCCGTTCCCTGCCTCTGCGTGGCAAAGAAGAATTTGGCGTGAATTACAAAGCATTAGAATTCATGACAGAAAGTCTGGCTGATATGGTGCAAGCAGAACGGAGACAGAGAGGAGTCCTTTTGTGCCTGGCCCACGGAAAAAGAGAAACAGGCTGGTTCTGATTTTACTGTCATGCACTGCAAGGGGTCGTCCAAGGAAGCACAGAGGTGCTCCCACGATCATCCTCAGCCAATGAGAAGATGACATTGACCTACCTGTGTGAGATCACTAGGCAAGGGGTCTAGCCAGGTGTCGAAAACAAACAAGAGTGAAGGCTGCACCAGTCTGGTGGCTTGACAGTTGAGCCCAATATGAGGAAGCTCATGAGCAGGTTCCTTGGTGGGGGCAGCTGGTGCACACTGAGATCCCCCAAACTGCAGTACAGCAGTGAGGAATTCCCCAACTCCTGCTTGGAGCCAAGCAATCCCTTCTGCTTTCTGAGCTGCGAATAAGTCATCCAAGCAGAGCAAGCTTTGGACTTTTTCTCCAAAAAAATCGACCTGTCTTCGTAGATCATCAAGGCAGGTTCTTTCTCCATAGCTCTGGTACAAATGCAGTAGTACTTTCTGATCCGAAAAGCGGATTATGTGGCCTACAGAGAGTGCAACAGCAATGAAAAGAAATCCCATACTGGCCCAGCTGGACTTGTCGTGGTCGTCTGATGGATACTCAGGACTCTAAGTATTCTTATTTTCTAAGCAGAGGCTTTGTTTTTTTGGCCATTTAGCACTGAAACATGGAGCTGTGTCGCTTCGCATGCTTTGCATTAGCGTCTGGCGTCCAAAATGCGAATTGGGCGCAGGAGCGCATTCTCCCCCATGCCACGGAAGCCTCCCCCGGAATCAGATGCCTCGACCAGAATTTACGTCCCTTCGCCTGTCGCCGGCAGTGGGGAGGGGGGGGGTAGGAAGGGAAATGGAGGATTTCCAGGCATGAAACGGCACGTCGCCCCCTGACGGGGCGGCATTGTTTGTGTTGGCCACACCTCCGTGGATCCCCTTGTGGCTGATTTAGTGCGGAAGAGCCCAACAGCCATCAAGTCTGCGTCGCCACGACGATTCATGGCTCTGGAGGGCCTGCGTAGGCCGCTCTTTGTAATTGAACGTAAATCGCTCACATTTAGTGCCGTGAGTACACTCCTCCCCAGTGGTACACTCCTTTTTTTTTTGTTCTCCCTCTCCTCCCCAGCACTATTCACCATCTCTCAGCGACGTTAGCGCCCCCGCGGGGGCCACTATTTGCACATACGGGCGCCGCACAATGGAGGAGCGTTGTGAGAAGCCACGGAACTCCCAACATCTGAGGCTAGACTTATTAGGCGCCTGCGAGCGTGTGGGAAATTCGACCCCTCCGGTGACTTCTGTGAGGCCGGCGGGGAGGAGAGGCAGTTTGGGTGATTTGTGGCTAATAGATTGGGCTGTGCCCCCGAAAGGGCAATCCTGTGTCAGCAAGGTAGTTAACCTTCATTTTGAAAAATAAACATCCAGCTGTAGATGTTGGTGATATTGACTTAAAGGGTGATGTCTGCTCCGAGCTTTGGGCCGAGGTGCGCGTGGGGGGAGCCAGGGTGAGCGGAGGACAATCATCAGCTGTTATTTGGGATGCGTGTGGAGCGGCTTGTTTGCAGCGAAAGAGAGAACAAGGGCCCAGCAGAGGATGTGCGTCAGCGATGCCCTCGTTGTCGGCACGTGGGTCTGGCTGACCGATATTGCCTCAAGCTAACTTCCCAGTCTCCCTCTCGCTGTGTCGGCCTTTCGTTCCGCCCCCATCCTTTTCATAATACTGCATGACCGCGCTGATTACGCCAGCCCTGTGCTCTCTGGGAAGGCGAGGGGGGGGGTGGGGGTCGTCTCCGTAAACCCCCTACGTGGTTTATAGTGGTGGACTCGTTGAGCGGGCGCCCACGTTGACCGAAGTGTTCATTCAGAGACGTGCACGACAACAAAAGGAGTTGGGCGGCTGTTAGCCGAAGCATTTATTCGCAATGTAAAAGGCGAAAACAGTGAACAAAAGGAGCACAATGCAGCACTATTAAGTACAACTGCGCTGTTGCTCTTTCTGTGTGCCTGGCTTCCATATTGGACGGACACCTACGTTCGCGATGTTGATGTGAGTCGGGAGCAACTGTTTTCATATGTCAGCCAAGATATTTTCAAACGTTCATTTCAAATACTATTTTGTTAAAAGAAAAAAAACAGAGCGATTTAGCAGATGCCATCTAGGCTAGTGCTGTAAAGGAAGTGTGTGCTATTTCCCAGGACGCTTAAACAGTATTGCTATTATGTACTTACAAAAGTCGATTTTAACCATCACCTCATCCATTGTGGTTCACTGGAAGCCATAGTACCGGTGACTCGTTCCAAAGTATATAGCGCTTATTTCACTTGGTTAATGAGCAGCCAATGAAGCTTCCAGGCAGCCTGAGCCAATTAGCATTGTCCCGAGTCTCATAATCCAGCAGCGGGACCCATGACGCCGCCATATGATCCCATGTCTTTAATGTGTTCTGGTTTATGTGGCTGGGCCGTGGGCTGTATGTTCAGGTTGGGGTTGGGGGAACCACACATGAAAGCGATCATGGCCAGGGGCAGCCGGGAAACACTGCATTCTGCAGCATGTCTCGCTCATATCCCCCCCGTCTGGAGAACCGTCGGGCCACGCTCAATGCCGTCTGGCCTGGTGCCACGCTATCCCGGCCTCATGTCAATACTGTCGCTCTTTTCCATGTGAACTATGGGACTTTTACCACTGGCAGATAGAATTTCATGACTAGCGTGATGTCCACAGATAAATAATGGTGCATATTAACAATTTAACTTGGGAGGAAGAACTGAGGAGTAATCAGATTAAGTCCATTACGTTAATCACATGATTTAGTACATCCTCTCCCATAGCATGATTATCCTCATGGTAAATGTGTGCCATAAATTAAACAGAAAATAAATATAAAATGGGATCAGTCTACCTTTAAAGAAATAATAATAATCATTGAATATCCAGTAAGTGACCAGACCTGACTTTTCTACGTTTCTGACCATTTCCCACGTTTCCCTCCAGAAACCATCACACCGGGATTTTTTACCAGCCCTTCATACAAAGGCTCCTTTGAAGCAAAATGGTGTTTCTGTGTCTTAAGCAAAACATGGGTTGACTTTATGGATATTCTTTCCATTTAATATATGTGTTTGGTATACAGTAGTATCTTATACACGTTTGTTATCAGGGGTGCCGTTACAGATTTTGGGCCCCATGAAAGCATATCGTATTGGGCCCCCAACTCAGACCAATTCAGTTATGTTCCAAATTCATAGGGGCCCTTCGAATCGTCCCAAGTTTCCCTCCCTCGCCCCTGTTTGTTATGTGGTGGTGACTGCTAGCTCCATAACTCTGTGCTGGATGCGCAGATGAATGGATGGAAGTTATGGTATGAAGCTTTCTAGGTGAAGACCCCCAAATGCCTCGTGGTAAATGCCAGACAGTGTGATTTAAGCACTTCAGACAGTTGTCCTTGGAGGCTCGGAGCTCTGATCATGTGGTGAATTCCAGGTAGTCAAAGGCAATCTGTCTGAATGCCGTGGACCAGGAGCTCCCACTGTGTTCTAATTCACATACCTGTGGAGGGGCTGTGCTGCAGCCTGGGCGGCCCCTAAAATCATGGATGGTTTTGTTTTCAGGAGAGCCGATTCAGAGTGGAGAGGGAAGGGCACTGTGCTGCCCAGAAGCCTTCGGGTACTTTGTGACCCACTGTAGCCGTCGTACAGTCAATAGCTCAGCGTGTCTGCATGCTGCTGTCTTTGTGTGTCTCGTCTAGGATTAGATAGATGTGGCTCCAACTCCTCTAATGTTCAGAAGAGCTGACACTTCAGACTGGCTTCATGTGAATCTGTATTCTCTTAGGCCTGTAATAAGATTTGGGATAATCTTTTATATTAGAAAACGAGTTCGCAAAAATGAGTTTTTTTACTTCTGTCTTTCTGACTTCTCTCGGGCCTGTTCACAAGTAAGCAGCAGTGTGTCCGTCTTTCATTCTGCAGGGGAGAGTCTACTTGTTACTTATCCAGGTGTCTGATCTGCAGAAGATGGCTTGGCCCCATCTATTAATCCCCTTTTAGAGATTTCAGTAGCAGGCGCTTGCTGTCAGTCTACCTTGCCACTGCTCACTGCAATGTGGGGCGTTGAGAAACAAAGTAGCCCGGCCTGAAGGGTTGCCAGGTGTGGAGAGCAGAATGGAAGGTTGACCTGGATGAACCCTATCCATCCATCCATGCATGGACAGGATGTGAATAGCATTTATTTCTGGGCTAATTTCAGGTACCCCTGTTTTACCTGCGTAAAGAGCTTCCATCACCTTGGTTGTTTTATTTTTGAGAATTCTCATGGGCTCATATGTGATCTCAGGGGGATCTTGGTGTGGGGAGTCACCCCCAAGTCTTTATAACGGCTGTCAGCATTGAGTCACATGCATTCCTAGTCACACTGGGAAAATACGTTGGATCTCAGAGTTACTTGGGAGTCTTAAATATCTGTAAGACAGTAAAGAAAGGCATAATATTTCATCTTGATTAATCTATAATCTTCTTTAATCTCATAATATTCTTTAATGTGCACTGATTTTCCTGTTTTGAATGAATAAGTTTTTTTTTTTTCTTCAATCAGAAATGCATTTCATTAATATATTATCCATGGTATGTGGTCTGCTGACTCAGTGGGTGGTGTTACCAGCTTGTGCCTCTGGGGTGTACACTGTGTGTATGTGTGTGTGACATTTCCATGCTCTTCCTGAGTCCTCTGTCTCAGTGTATTTGCTGTGTGAGTGTGTGTGTCTTAATGCTCTGTCTTATTGAAAATGAATGAATAGGTTATTAATGGACAAAGATTGGCATTTCTTTTTGTGTACGTTAGCCTTTGCTGAATTTCAGTGTTTGAAAATGTCATCACTGCACATAAATTCTGAAGGCCAAGCAAGCACACATGTGTTCGCGTGTACATGTGTGCGTGTGTATGTACGTGTGTGTGTGTGTGTGTGTGTGCGCTCGTGCGCTCGTGCGTACACGTGTGTGTCCTTTCTGTCTCTGCTGCCCCTTTTGTCTTCTCTGTTGTTTTGGGCCGGCTTTCCAATGGTGCGTGACTGATGCTCGGAGGAGATTTAAGGCTTTATTCCTTCTTAAATTCTTCTGTCAGCTCAGGCACAAAGACTATGTCTCGCCTTCATTTTTCTCTTTCAATCAGTCCTGAACATCTGTATTTTTTTAAAGTCTCCATCTCTGCCTTTCAAACAGCGGCCTCCTTTGCAGGCTGGAATCGTTTTGACACATGGCATTTAAATTTTTCATTCATTGTTGTTTTAACTTCAGACGATTGAACCACCTGTACCTTTTACTCAGGGGTTACTGTGACTTTTGAACAACAACGTTCCTTTTGAAACTTTTGAAGGTGGGTCGTTCACTATAGTGACTGTTAAATGGGAAGAGGAACATGCTTTCAGTCTGAAAGGGATTCAGTGTTACATCCAGTCCTTATGTTCCTCTTGCTCTGATCGGATCTGCAGGTGGTGATCCGGAACCTTTGCTCGCCCTCTGTACTGTTCTCGTCAAGCGTCACTGTGGACTATCGGTGGCACCAACAACTTTTTCTTTCGCGTCATGTGACTTATATGACTCAGTTGTGTGATATGATATCCAGCATTATGATGCCGTAAATCGGACCCTGCAGGTGAAATCTGATCATTCTCCACGGATGTGAAATCTTTCTATAGACACTGAAAATGTATCCGTATAGGCAGAAGCTCTGTAACATTCAGCGCTGGTAGTATCGTTGGTGTGGACATTGACGTTGGCATTGTTGTGTGTGGCTGGTAATGCGGGGAGGTGAGCACTCCAATAAGGTCAGTGTCCCGATCACAGAGCGAGCGCTTGTTGTTCCTCCCCGGCCAGGGCCGACCCGCAGCTGTTGGTTTTGTCAGCAAACTGAGAGCATTATTCAGAGAAGCTGCACAGTATTGCTTTTGTCGTCCCTCCCCCCACCCCCTCCCACTGCGTGTTAGAGGAGGGGCTGGAAATGGCATGAGATTCTCCTGTTTACTGTCCACTGTCAACCAACAAAAAGGAAGATTTCACACACATGTTAAATGGCGATGCTGTGATTTTTAGAAGCTCATCTAATATGGATGCTGTTCTTGGTGGGTCAGTCAGCTTAACTGATTTGTGGTGACTGGTCTCCCAGTAGGAGAGTACATTTAGTTCCTCCTTGTTAATTTGTTTACCATGCCTCAGCCCTCTGACATTTCTGCTCAGAGGGACATAGAGGGTAATGTTTTGAGAACAAGAATCCATTTCGCAAAGTAACACTTCATTGATCCGGGAGTCTGGGGTCGCTCTATGAATATTCACGCGTATCGACCTCTCTGGGGGGCCGTAGGCTGGCAGGCTGCTGTGGGGACAGAGAGACGCCGGGGAGCTCTGAGGAGGCCAGTACTTTGTGTCCAGGTCCGGTGGCTTCTGTGTACTCGGGTGCTGCTCGTCCCACTGCTCATCACTAGCCATTGGAGTACGGTCACCTTCCAGGGCCCCTGAACGTTCCAGAAGACACTTCTGCAGTGATAAACGCTTGTGCTACGGGGAATTAATGTGGTTTATTTAATTTTTGAATTATTATATTTTATTAGTGGAATATTCTCATGCTTCAAAAGGGTTTGACAATTCTTTCACAAGTGGACCTTTTTGGACTTTGGAAAAGGGTAATAAGACCATTAGACTGTCCCAGTCTCCTGTCTCTCCTTCATGGTTATTTCCTGAGATTTCTTTTTTTCCCCTCCAGGAAACGTCTGTTTCCATGAGTCATTTGGTCTAGAAACATTTCTTGAAGGAAGGCTTATGGTGTGAGAACCTTTCCAAGCTGGACGATCAAAGGGAAGCAGGGGGAAGGGAGGCAAGATGGGAAGCAGTGAATTTGATTGCATGTTGGGGAGACTGGAGCGTCAGGGTGCGTTTTTTACAGGGCCGTGGTTTGGGGGAGTACACCACTTGTTCAGATGCCAAGTGCAGAAGGACTGTTTATATTTCATGTCAGAACTCTTCCTTGACATGGAGTGGAAGATGGAAGAGTCATATGTTTCACATAGGGTGGAGAATTGTAAAATCTGATCTTCTTAGAGAAATGTGTGAGGTTGGGGGAGGCTGGAATGAAAGTTCCCCCCACACTGAGTGCAAAATAACCTGAAGGTGCCTTTATTCTACAGGGATGCCTCCTGCTGTGTAAACTTCTCTTTTCATATACTGAGGGATCCTCCTAGGCTTGGATCAGGCTCCTCTATACTAAGAGTGGTTCTGCTGGACAGTGTCTTGACTTGAAGGCTTCTGTGGGTTGCCCTTCTTTCTGGGAGGTCATTCTTAGCATAGGACCACAGAAATCCATTTATTACAGTTGTTGTATGACAGTTTCACATGTGCTCCTTTTATTTTTACAAGTGGCCAATGGATTTGCACGATTCACCCATTACAGCTGCAGAAGAGTAACAATCCCAAGATATGGGGTTCAGGTCTTCATGGAGTTCTCAGATGGAGTGGATTCTTGGAACTGCTCCTAACTTGATAATTAAAAAAGGACGCCGTGCAGTAACTTCAGATAGAACTTCAGTTTCTCCTTCATGGCCCTTATACTGCAAATACCACATTCAGTGATTAAAATGACCGTAAAGTAAAAATACCCACACGGAAGATCTGCTCAGTTTCATGTCTTTCCTCTAGAAGTTGTTCTTTTGAAGTTGGTCTTTTTTAGGTATTTTCCCCATGTTTGTAAGTATGTAATAATCCATCTTCTAACAAACGGCCTTGGTCTCCAAAGCCTAGGGTAAAAGGCTGAAGGCCACCCTGGACAAGATAGCACTCCACCGCAAGGCACAGACATGTATATCGAAGGCAATTTAGAGGTTGCTCTTCACCGAACTGCATGTCTTAGATTGTGGGACGAAACCCACACTGGGGGAATAAGCAGGCTCCCACCCACACGAGCAAAGGCTGCATTCAGACCCCTAAACCTGCATGTGTGAGCTACCATGCTGCCCAGAATATTTAATGATTGTACACATAAATCTGATACTTAAATTTTATATGCCCAAAGTAAATCTTGCCATCTATGGTATGCAACTTTTGAAGATATTTTTAGATCGAAGAGCATTCCGGTGTGGTTGTCAGTCAAGTATGCTGGCTGTAGGAAAGGATTCTTCACAAATATTATTTTCTATTGCTTGTGTATTTAATATTGTATTCTTCAGGACCTTGACACTGAGCTGCCTTAGGTTTTTAACATGAATAGGACGGTGTAATATTGCTTATGTCTTGAAAAATGCATGTTTATATCTCTCACACGATACTGTCCTAAAATGAGTTTTTTCATATTTCGTCTAGAGTTTTTTTTTTTTTTTTTTTTTTTAGATATTTCGTGCTGCATATTTGTGACACATTTGGCTTTAACAAAAGTCTTAATGATGCTTTTGTGCACTAGGCTGTGGGCAGGTTTGTATGCCGCAGACTGCTTATATGTGAGCACCTTTTTATACTGAAGCAGGTGAGGTGGAAAATGAATTGGAATGAAGCACTCATGTGTACAGGTGGACAGGCATTCACCTGTAAGCTATTTACGGGCAGGTGGCTTACGGAAAGGCAGGCCATTTTCACGCACGATTATCTTCTACGTTAGGTGTCCCCTTTCCCAGCACTCTCACATGTCACTCGGCTACCTCTGGTCCCAAGCCAAGGGAGCAGAGTGGATTCCGTTACTGCTTTCCAGCTCAGAGAAGCACTGATGTTGATCCCTAACTTACACACTTGTGCTTTGGACGACGTGTGGCAGGTCACCTGAACCTTCATGAGCCTCAAAATTGGATGACCCACAAGGTAGAACTTTTTATTTATGGTCTGTTTAAACGGCAGCTTATTTGTACACTTGGATCCTGGTTTGTTTTTCAGATTTGTTTCTCAGTTTTTTGGCATTTGTGTTTTCAGATCTGTTATGCACGGCTCTTTAGGGAATTTTTGATAGCCTCTCAGATGTCTTGTCAAACCAGCCGTAGAGTCATGTTGTGTTTAGTACAGTAACCAAAGGAGGGTATTCTATACCGAAACACACTCAAACCAGGTGAGTTTACTCTTGGCAGAGAGAACTGAGGGATAGACTCATATTACACCAAGAACAGAGGGCTATACTCACAGCACACTAAGAGTATAGGGCGATACAGTACAGTCTGAATTAAGGGTAATCCTCAAAGTATCATCACAAGAGAGGGCAATATTCATAGCATGATTATAGGGCTATACTTACTTTACTATACATACCTAATAATAGAGGGGTTTACTGAGACTCTGTACTCATGTTACATTAGCAATTCATTGATATACTGAAGGTATAAAGGTCCTGGAGTGATACTCATTGGAGCTGATTGTCCGCCCCTGTCAGCATCCTGAAGGCAGACCATGACCAGAGGAGACATAAGTATACTCTGTTAAGAAAGCAGTGCAACCTTTGTCTGTAGTTTGACTCCAAAGAGCGTGTGGAAGAATGGAGGAAGATGTAATCCAACCTTAAAGCTGAAAGTCATGCGAGAACGGGCAGCATTGGGCCGGCGCCGACTGAGCGCGCTCAGTGCTCGCTGCCTGAGCCCTGCGCCACCACAGTGCGTTCCCGTCAGCATCCGTTGACGGTCTGGAGCCCAAAGCCGCTCTCCGCCGTGGCAGTACCTCTGCAGAGCGGCGGGTGTTAGGTGGCACGGCTCACTCCGGGGTCCCACAGAACGGTACCTCTGGCTAGAGCTGCAAGCATCCGGGGGGAAATGACGGTGGTGGGGGCGCTGGTGACAGTCATGCACAGGCTGGCCTGGAGGGCCGGGGAAGGAGAAATGGGCCTCAGCTTGCCGACTCCCACTGTCAGGTGTCACCCGCCCTGTCATGCGTGACAGGGTCTCCTCGCCCCCTCCCGTTCCGCCGGTGGCCCCCTGCCGTTGACAGGACCTGTCAGTCGGATGCCGCTATGGCTGATAAACCTCCAGGGTACTACTTGCATCTTAGTGAGGCTAATTCTGTTTATTTACAGTGTGCTCTCCTGCTTGGTTTAAATAGGCCGGTTTTACTGTGACAGTCATATGCCATCAGGATACACGCATTATTTTTGCCTCTCGTACCACAGTATGAGTTCAGAGGTTTATTTTGGAGCAGGAATGAAAGAACTCCTCAAAACAGTCGAGTATCTTCAACGTTCAGGGATTAAAATTCAGACGACTGGCAGCTAAGACGCGTCTGTAATTCTGGAATGCTTTGTTATCAGCCAGCCTCAATTATGGCGAAATAAGCTGTTACGAGGTCCGCTGGCCCCTACCTGCAGCTCTGGGGATCTCTGCATTGTTATTATATGAATCCGTGGCTTAGGACGTACGCAGCCCTTTGAAAAGGAGACCTTGTGATTGCTTCAGTTGTTAACCGGGGTAAAGCAGTGAGTGATGAAGCTCTCAGGAAGTGGACCTATTGGTTCATGTGAAGCCTGTGCCAGTTTTTGTCTGTTAAGCCATAAATTAGTGGTTCTGGGCTCAGCTAGTAGATCTGCATCCAATCAGTGTGCAGGGTAGTAGAAAGTAGGATGGAGATTAATTGGTCTATAGTTTTATAGCGAAAGCTCGATCATTTATTTTATAGTTTGAATCCACTATTTATTTCAACAAAATTAATGAGTCTTAAGACTAAATAATCTGATTTTTAGACAAGGCTAATGTGGTGGGGTGGGGGGGGGCACTGAAGCAGTCCTTCCTATTCTAACTCAAATGGCCATAGCTTTTTCTAAATGTTTTTGTTGTTATGCAAGACGGAACTGAAAATTCAGAGTGAAATGAAAAAAGACTAATTGTGCAATTTTCACTATTTGAAGTGATTCATCTTGTTTTTTCTATATATGTGTGTGTGTGTGTGTGTGTGTGTGTGTGTGTGCGTGCATCTCAGACGGCATATGGATTGCTCAGGTATAACTCCCATGAGTGGGATGTGATCATGAGTAGGACATGGACTAGCAGAATTTACAGAGTACTGATGATAGGATTATGTACTGATGGTGGGGTCTTGTAGGGTGGCATGGAATACTGATGGTGGTGTTGCATACAATAGCATTGGACTTCTGATGGTGGGGTTATTTAGGACGACATTGGAGTAGTAATGGTTGGTAGGGTTATGCAGAATGGTACTTGAGTACTGACGATAGTCTTCTGGAGAATGGCAACAGAGTACTGACCAGAGGATAGACACATTTTGCATAATTATCTGATGGTTTTACTTCAGCTTCTGAAAGTTTGTTCAGGCCAGAAATGCAACAGTGGTGTGTATGTGACACACCTTCAATGAGAGGATTATTGTCCCTTTTCCCGACCAAAGGGGCCTTCCAAGAACAATTGCCGTTCCCAAAGGCAAATTGACCATGCGGGAGTTTTTACGACTTCAAATTCCTTTCCTTTTCAAAGGGGATGGATAAATGGGAATAGCGGGTCGCACCATTGGCTGCCTTCCTGCCATCAGGAATGCGACATCAAGCCGCCTTTTTATCAGCCCAGATGAAAGAGAATGTATGTCTTAGTGACCTTTTGCCACTGAAACTCACACAGGCAAACTGCATAAATTCCTTCTGTGTATAATATGCAAAGGTCAAATTGCTTTAATTTTGATTTGGCCTATTTCTGTTGAAGATCTGCCAGTCGCTTTCCGTATTTGAGTCTTTCTTTTTTCTTTTCTTTTCTTTTTTTTCGTGTGATTCTCTTAGACCACTCAACGCAAATAGTTCCTCTCGCGGGTAATGCAGACAAATATAGACCCATATCTGGCCGGGTGAAATTCTCCCAAGCATTCTGTAACCATTTTAGGGAAGACCGTTTAACACGCAAGTCTGAGAAAAGACGGCGGGTTTGAGAGGGGGAGAGGAGAAACAGAGGAGCAGACGGGGGCTGGGGCAGGACGGGGCGGGCTGGCAGACGGGTGGGGGGGCAGACTAGCGAGCGCGGAGGTGGGCACTGTGAACTGAGATGACATCACAGGTGTGGCCGCAATGTGCCTGTAGACCGGGGACAGGATGGAGGGAGAGAGGCCGTCGGAGGGGAAGAAGGCTGCTTTGCCGACGAAGGCAGAGATTCCCTCGTGATAGAGAGTAAGAATAGCACTCCGTGTTCTGCGCGCACATCCGTCTCCTGCGGCTGCCACCCCCGTCTGCTGACCAGCCCTCCCTCTCCATATCTGCATCTTCCGCCCCTGGTCGGTGCCCAGGCTGGACGTTCGCTGCCATCCAGGGGACTCGGGGGCGGGGCAACTCCAGGGTGGGGCATGGTTGGCTGCTGAGCTCACGCAGCGGTTGATGCTGGAGTGCATGCCAGTCTGACAGCACTCCGCCGTGTGTCTCACCGCGCTTAGTGGTACAGTTTGTTTGTTTTTTTGTTTCTTCTCCTTGCTACCTGTCTGGAGGGCTTTTGACAAATGGCTATTGTACAACATAAGAGTGCATAAAGGGGTAAGTTTGATTAAAGCGTTTCTCACTGCGCATTTGGGTCAGAAATGTCGAAAACCGATAACGTGCTGAACACGTAACTTCTCCGAGTTCAGCCTCGCTTTTCACACCAGGTCTTGTGGCGACACACAGTTTTTAGCATCTTTTGGAGAACTTATGTGTGAGCAGGATATAAAAAGATAGACGAAAAACAGTATTAATCTCTGAGTAGATATACATACATGTGTCCAAACACGTGTAAATGCCACACATGGTATAACTTCGTATATAGCATGTGAAAGCAAAAGGGACGAGTTACTTTTGTTTCTGTGTGGGTATTTCTTTCTTAATTAGAGAGTGCTAAGTGGGACGAGTGCGTACATGTGCGTGACAGAGGCCGAGTTAGAATGGAGGCTGCGTGACGATTGCCAGGCATGGAGCCTGGGCTGTGGGGGGGCGGGGGGAGCTCATGTCTGGTCTTGTGTACTGAGCTCCCTAGGAGGGAGAGGCCCGGCAAGCACACACCCAGATGGGCTCGGCCCTCGTCCTGCACGCTGGCACCACTCTGCTGGTTCACACCTAGAAAATTGCATTGGCTGCACTAGCTACTAATTTTGTTGAATGACGCATTGATCGGTAGGGCCCACCGGTGGGTGTGTCCAACCATGGTAACCTACTCCAATCCTTCCAAGAAACTTAACTGCACGGCTAGAAAAGAAGTTCACTACGCCCAAATTCTTAACTCCAACGCCCCGCCAGAGACGCTCAAAAAAGGACAGAACCAAAAAAAACTCAGCAGCAGGAGGAAGGAAGCCTGAAAATGGATTCTCTGGAAACTAAAACATGCATACATATATATATATATAGAACCTTATGTTCTGTGGCATATTTTAAATGGTTTTCTTTTCTTTTGCAATCAGTTAAATGAGTTTGAATGCATATTATGCCAAAATACACTAATAATATGTAGTGTAATATATCCATCCATCCGATATGATGTATAAATATAACCGTATTTTCTAACATATATCATGTTTGGGTATGTCTCTGCTTTTTCTCATGTGTGTCTTGTGATTCTGTCCTCTGTGCCTTAAAGCTCCATTACATTCTTTCCTTGTTTCGTTCCGAATGAAATTTCATCACAACAGCCACAGGGAGAAATTAGATTTAGGGACTTTTTCTGTCCTTGGGCCGACATTTTGAGATGCTGACACGGTTTCCTGTGGACATCTCTTAATGAGCGCTGGACGTCATTTCCTGTAGCTCGCTGACTCCTGGTACCGGCTTCCTGTTTTGTCTGCTGCGGTGCCCTTTAGTACATCCTTTACATTGTGTTGCCTAAACTGAAAATTAATATCTGGTTTGTCTTTAATAACTTGTTAGGTTTTATTTAGCCTTTGTTGTACTTCCTACTTATCAGGCGTTTTCAACAAAAAAAAAAACGAGAGTTGATAATGTGCCTCTAAACAATAATAATTTTTCATACAGAGAGAAACATCGTTTGTCATGCATAGTGACAAAGTGTTTGCCTTGTTTTTGAATATGTTCACTAGACAGTGTGCAGGCTTTGGCGTTCTCTGTGTGGTTGTGTTTGTGTGAGGGTGCGCACTCTCCTATGATTTAGGAAAAAGAACACCCCCCTCCCAACAGGAAAATGGGTGTGATGAGGAATCATACAAACATTTTGTTTTACGGAGAATGGAAGTCCAATCTGCACACAAAGAGCCATTATGCTTTATGCTGTTAATTTCACATCCCCTTGTTTTTGGCAGGATGGTGTTAAATGACCACATTGTTCTCTGGGCTCTCAGGTGATCCCAGAGCAGCTCGTCCTGCTCCTAGAGCTTCTGCTGGATGAGCCTGATCTGTCCCTGACGGCGCTGCGCGCTCTGGAGAAGACCTACCATCTACAGGATAGGGACGCCGAGGTGAGACGCCGCACAGACAGGACGGATGTACTCACACCTGACCGGCTCACCCACACCGCTGCAATGATGCGTCCTATTGTCTGGCCTACAGCTCTGTCGATAGGCCCTTTCTCTGCTCATGGTCCGTTTGGGTCTGCATCATAACCTTAACATCGATTACGTGCTTTGGGTGCCTGGCAACAAGACGTTTAACTGTTATTATTTATATCTACAAATTATTTGTCGATAAACCAGGCCGTTGGGAAGGAGCTGTATGGGAAGCAGCCTGTGGAATGGGAGGTGATGTGTGTATCAGGGCAATGAGGATACATCCTGTAGCATGGAGCCGTGTTTCATGATGCCTAGTGAATCAGGGCCTTTGTCCTCAGGCTGTATCTGTGTGAAGAATGCAGCAGTGGGGCAGGGAGGAGGGGGCCAAGCGGGAAGGGAGTAGGCGGTTGCGGGGGGGGGGGGGGGGGGGCGGGTGTGAACAGAACAACCTGCTTTTCATAACCTTTAAATCCCCCTCCCCTGACATGCGTTTGAGTGAACGGGGCAGTGAATTTTACCGTGAATTATCACCGTGATCGTGTTCAGACCCCCTCCGTCCCAAAGGACCATCTGTCAGGGCATCTCTTTGTGCCAACGGGGATGGAATCGGCACAGAATGCCGCTGGCTCAGCATGTGCCCGAAAGCTGTAAAACGGCCCCATCTTGCAGTACTAAAAACAATATGCCTGCGTGATCAAGCCTTAGTCATATAGTTCCCTTTATGTCTTCTGCATGCGTTTTCGGTTTGCTAAACGAAAGTCTGCTCATTAGAGATCATTGGAACAAATTCCAATCCCGCATCCGTCCGTCGTGTTTAGTGGCTTTTCTCTTACGAGAAATTGGTGGATTGAAACTGAGAGCAAAGGTTTTCAACAGGAAATGCCAGGAAAGACTCTTGATTTAGAAATAAATAAGAATGGCATGTGAACGCAGACACACACACACACCAGCACATGCACACGCACACGTATACACTGCCCAGGAGAGCTGACTCATGTCCAGTGTTTTATGTATAACAGTTGTCGTCTTGCTTAAATAACATTGACCCTCTGTGTTATATTTAAGGTCTTTCCCATTCTATCCTTTTTCAGCCTCAGGCTTATATTAAACCATCGTGAATGTAAATATTTGTATTGTACTTCGGTTGCGCCAGGAGAAGTGAATCATCTGTTATGTTTCGGGGATGTTGACATTTTGCTGAGTTGCAGGTGACCCATTAGGGTTTGTGGGTAAGAATGAGCATGTGGTCTGTCTTTAGTGTGGATTTCTGATGTAGTACAATAAACCTCGGATTTTGTCAGATAGCAGTGTATAACAATAGAAGATGTTTCTGTTCCAAAAATGCAAAACCACAATCCGAAAAAGGTTCTTTTATATGGAAAATGTTCCGTTTAAAGAAGAAAATAGCTTCTCGCTCCAGATGTCTTTAGGCACAACTGTTGTGCATATTCTATTAGTGGAAAGGAGTTCACAATTGTTGGCTAGGCTAATAAACTCTTTTTTTCTTTCCTTTTACTGGGGGCACTGGGAAGTCTCCTAGACTCTGGTAAATCTCTGTGAATGTTTTGAAGATCGCTCTCACAATGCAGAGGGTGAATAAGGAGGAAAAGGCATCCAGGTAGTAAAAATGTGTAAATAAAGTGCTACTTATCTGAAGGTAATGCGGCTGTTAAGAGAGGTTGGGTCACTATCTTTTATATGCCCCTCCTTCTGTGGCATGCCCCACCCCACACTCGCGTTGCTCGAGAAACCACTCAGTGCCTAAAGACATAGCAAATTTTATTGGTCCATCCATCACACAGGTGTCCACACAAAAACGGCAGGAACCCCCCCCATGACAGCTCGGGTCTCTGCAAAGTGGCCGGCATCATTTCTGCCTCTTTAACCCCTAAGTGTGGTCTTCACCATTACATGGATGGGGCAGGACCTCTGGAGGCCACCTCAGCGAGAGACGTGTCACGTCGTCTCCTGTCTGGGTGTGGAGGAGACATTGTCTAACGAGGGAGACTGAGAGAGAGAAGCGAGCTGTCAAGGTGACTCTAGGGAACTTTCTGGTTCAGACGTCCGTTTGCCACTGGTTTAGGTTACGAGGGGTCACAGTGAAATGGAGCTCGTTTTGTTTGTTTTGGTAGAGCACGTGGTACCGCGGTCTGTGAGCTGACATTGAGTCCTGTAGTATCCATACTGGCCTTTCCAATTGGCCACGCGCTCCGCAGCCTCCATCTGATTTAATTAAGCTTGACTTGCGTTAATCGATATGTGGCCTCACGTAGACAGACGTTTACCAGCAGCTCTTTATCTTTGTAAACACTGTGCCAGTGAGGGGGAGATGTGCCCCCCCCCCCCCAAGGTTATCAGGATGCACGTGCTGTAGTAGTCAGTATGAAAAATGCCAATGGGGGGGAGGGGGGGGAGGTCGCAGCCATGCTGCTGTGTGCTTAAGCGAAGCCATTTCTGCTTCACGCCAGAACAAAATTACACCCTCAAGCTGCCTTCAAAAGAAGTGTTTGATAAGCAAATAAATAAATAACGCGCCGTGCTAATGATGTAATAATGAGTCGCTGGAGCAGACCAGGCCAGAGCCCAGGTGATGTAATAGGCAGGGGAGCATTTAGCTGCCTGCGCCTCTCACCTGTTACTGTACAGGTGCAGTGTGATGAACCGCATGCTGCCATTGTGCTCCTGAATAACCCAGTTTACTGGCTTAGTAAATAGGATCTACAAACATGCCAGCTTAAATTGAAGCCTGGAATCTTAAAAATCACACTTGGGCTAGCAGTGCGGCCCGAATAACAGCCCTCCAGCCCGCCACTAGTTACCCAAGCGGAGCACTGAATCGCAGCAGAGTGACAGTTGTGATGCTGTGACAGTTCATTTTGACGATGGCAGTAAGAGGAAACTGCAGCTTTTCCCCTTTTCAGTATTCCGCACGTAGCATCCCGCGCTGCGTCACCAGCGGGCCCATCAGCAGGTGCTGTCTTATACGCGAGGTCTAGAGGAGGGCCCGAGAATTTAGAGACCACAGTCGGGTTGGTGCTGGTGGTGCCAAAGGAAGGCGAGGAGCAGCACAGAGCCTGCCTCTGATCTCACCGAGTCCGTGCACTAACAGTGCTCCTATTGATGCTCTGCAGAATGGGCAGGCATGCCTTAAAGAGCCAGAACCTTAACAAGAAGGCAGAAGGAACTACCAAGCTTTTTCACCTGGCTCCGCCCACTCAATATTTGGTGAATATTGATCCAATGGTGAGGCAGCTCTGTACCAGCTCTGGCTGGGGATCCAAATCAGTTGAGCGGTTAGTTTACTGCTTTGTCCATGTGGCTGTTTTGGTTTCACTTATCCATGGCAACTAATATGTCTGCTGACGGGGCTAAACTCAGGGAGCACTGTTTATAGTGAAATTACAGCGCTCCTCCAACAGGAGATCGTGGATGTGGGATTCAGTGCTGTAGCACAGAATGCTGCTCCAGGTAAACACTGATTGAACTCAAATCGGACAAGCATCTGAACTTGATAGTTTATTGAAGATGTTTATCTGCCTTTCTCAGGTGAGACATCGTTGGTGTGAACTGGTGGTCAAACACAAGCACACAGCCGCGTACAAGGATGTGGAACGTTTTCTGCTGCAAGATCAGGTTTGTCGATGGTGCTGCATGAAAACACACACAGACCTGGTCCATAGTGCTATTAGTAAGGATTCATTAAATTAATTAATCACAACAGAAGACACACAGACATATTTTTGGCAGTGAACCTACTGAAGGTATATCAGACACCTTGTCTACTGCTGTAAGATGCAATTCACCAAAGTAGTACCTGAAGATGCTCATAAAATCAGAAATGCTCCAACACTGAGCCTTCTAATGGAGACGGTACCTGCCATGGTAGACAAGGAACTGAACACTGCCATTTCATACCTTAGGATGGGTCCCCCTGTATAGAGCTGTAGGGTGACACGTAAACATGTCCGGCATGATATTAGTCAGTAAGCGGGGCACGTTCTCCTCCGCAGTGCTTGGCAAGGATTAGCATCGTGCCCTTCGTACATGTTCCATGATAGAAGTACGTATCCTGGATCTTATCTGACTCTTTTCAAAGAACAGTAATGCAAACCAACAGGAACTAATGGCTGACAGTAAAAGGGCCTGGACTCTCAATCTGATTATAAATCCCTTTGAAATGACACTGGAGTGCCATGTTACATTGCACAGAGTAAGCCAGTCCCAAACGGGTGCAAAACACTGCTTATGACAATTTTCCCATGGATAAATATAAAGCGGAATAGCACATGAATGGAGTTTTGTGTATACCTACATGCATGTATGCACCCATATCTCTGAACAGCCCCCCCCCCCCCCCCCCGATATATACATGACTACAGTGATCATTTCTCGGTTGTCAGCAGCTGCCAGGAGGTGACTGGTAAGCAGGACAGATGGGAGGGTATATTCATGACACCCACGCGTTTATCAGCCTCAAAAACCAACATTATAGGAGGTTGCGTTTTGGGGTGTGGGAGGGCTCTGGGCTTGGGGTCCACAGGGCACCCCTACATGATTTATGTAGCCTGTGGGGTAATGGTGACACCTCAATGACCAGAATCCATCACCACCACTGGGGCAGAGGAAGAAGAGACCGGACTTTTCAACTAATGATCCACGAAGATGTATCAGAGGAAGGGGCAATTGTCCGTGACTGATTGTGTTTTTGCGCATCCAGCCGATACCCACTTTAGCTTTGTAAACATGCCAGAATAGGAAAAACTAATTAAGCAATAGGGCTACATGTAACAATCCTCTATGATCATCTTCAACTGCACTTAAGCCACTTATCAGGGGAGAAGGCAGCTTTTGGTGTCGTTTGGTTGTAAAAAGTCATTTAATCAGCATTGTGATGTACACATGCTGCCCACTCAGTAATAGAGTAGCTATGTGTTGTAACAGAGTGATGCATGTGTTGCTTCACTAGAGTAATAATTCTGGGTTCTGGCGTCTTGCAGGCCATGGGTGTTTACCTGTATGGGGAGCTGATGGTCCAAGAGGATGCACATCAGCAAGCCCTCGCAAGGAGATGCTTCTCTCAGGCCCAGGAGGAGATGGACCCAGCTGTGCGCAAAGTGGTGGAGGAGATGATCTACTGAGGTACTGGAGTTACTTGCATTCAGAAAGGAAGGGGTTAACTGGCCCGGTGGAACTGTGGGTGTTTCTGAGACCTAAGCTTATTCATAAGGCCTCTGCAGAACAGAAGTATTATGTCTGCCTTATGCTGCTTATGGAAAACCGCAATGACGTTCCCCTTATACCAGTAAACGCGGCACATAACAGGGGAAACCTTTCAAACAGATGTGGGCCTATTTTTAAAAAATGCAGATGTGCTGATGTAGATGTACCACTTTGCCTTTTTTTTGTCCAAAGTGACACTTACAGGAAAGTATTTCAGAGCTTTTAGAGACCAGAATGTTACAAAAAAGCCCTTTATAAAGAGTCTGAAACTGAGGTGACGGTAGTCCGACAGTAGTGGCCCCATACTGTCACATTTCAGAGTGGAGGAAGGCCTTCTGAAATCTAACTACATTTCAATAACAGTAGCATCTTGCTCATATGTGTCATGTAGTAGTGTAAGAAACACAACCTTAAAAACAAACAAAAAAAAATGTATACAGTAAAATCCCCTTATAACGAACTTCAGGGGACCTGGCAAAACAGTCCGTTATATGCAGAGTTGCTGTATGGCCAGAACACAAGTACAGGACACAATTTACTCATGCCACACCCCAGCAGACACACTTGTGGTATAGATTATTATATTGTACATGTAGTAATACAACTTTACCTGAGCAGATGGGTGACTATTAATAATCCCGACTATGTATCTGCGCTGGATATCAGCATTTGATTTTTCATTTTACTGTCACCACAGTGCTCACACGTGCTGCCCTGAGCTGAGCAGGACCACCTTGTTCCCTTCTGTATCAGGGGGCGGGCGGAGCAAAGGAGTGTTTTTGGAGCTTTTAAATAGGATCCTTGTTTTTCACTTTGCCCTTATTAAAAAGTCTACCCTGAAGTCACTTGGCTACATTTCTTTAAAATTCCTCTTGAAGGTCAGACAACTTGCTTTCCGCAGTTTCACTGAAAGACCTTCACGATGCGTATACGAGAGGGGAGGAATTTGGAACACGTTCCTCAAACAAAATTGCAGATGAAAAGGGTGGGCAGGGTTTTTTCCGGAGAGACTCCCTGCAAAACAAAACATCTTTACGGCGTCTGCTCACTGCCGTTTACCCTGAAATTCTTCCAGTAAACCAGTGTCATCAATAGCTAAAATTTGTGGACTTTTCAAGTCCATGGGTTCATTGGCCTCTCTGAAAGCAGGGGGGATATTCTAGCTCTACCCCAAAAAAAAAAAAAACACAGGCTGTTTATATGGCATATAATAAACGTGGTCATAGGTAAACGGTGAACAACTTCAGGGAAGACAACCAACTCCCAGCAATTAAATACATCTTTGTGACAGACCTTGAGTGGCGAAAACAATTTCTTATCAAAATTTAAGACCGCATCACATAGGTAGAATGTAACATGGTCAAAATTCAACACCACAGCAACCCCCCCCCCCCCCCAACATAAATTATTTATGGTAATTGTGCCCGTCTTTTTGTTGTTGATGTCCTGCTGCAAAAGGTTGTCATCATTTTTATTTGCCTGGTGTATAGAGATGTGTAGAGGAAAGAATGTGATGTGAAACCTTTAACTTGTATGTTTATGTAACTGATGGTAGCACCATCCTCAGTGCACAATACACATGCCCCATCTTTCCGACCGCCATCTTTTACTAGTCCAGGGAGATTAGATTTAATAGGAGCTGAAATAAATATGACTTGGGAGCAGATCTGTACTAGAAGTAGCTCATTTTCAATGTATGTATTTCCCTTGGCTGCATTTAGAGTCCCTCTCGATCTGGGAGCGACAGTTAATGAGTGAAATATCCCGTTTAGCGGTGCGTGGAGAATTGTAGGAGAGGGAGATGGGGGCACCATGACTCTCCTTTCATGTCGGGGCTGTGTGGGTTCCTGGCGTGCTGATTTGTGACTTAAGATAAAAATCACATTGCCAGGGATTACCACATAACCACGACCTTGCCGGCTGTCATGGCAACCAGAGGCACCTTTAAAAACACCTTTTTTTAAAAAAAAAACCTGATGATCCAGAAAGGCATCCCGCTGGAAAAACAAAGAGCAGAAGCTTGTGGGGCCCACATATGGCCTGTGAAGCAAGCGCTCGCTCTCTGCTCTGGAGCGAGTGAATCCCCTCACTGGACAGGTGCAGAGCTTAGCTGATTGGTGAACAGTGATTTATTTCCTCTTTGTTCACAGTGGCTAAGTTCTGCACCTGAGGAGGGCCCACAAAAACAAGGGCTTGAGCTGGGGTCTGAGCGGCAAGGCTCCATCTCCATGGAAATGCGTCAGAAGCTATTGTTTCATTCTCTCCATTCCCGGACATACGCGATTATGACTAAATCTCACACATGCAGAGGAATTCGGTGCAGGACTCCTGACTGGAGGGACTGGGGGGAGATTTGTTTTCAGACTTCTATCAGTTATTTTTTTTTTTGCATGGAGAGAGGTGAAAAACATTTTTTGACATGGGGGCAATATTTTGGCACATCTAGATTGGTTTGCTGTGTAGCATCGCACTTATTTAGCCTTTTAAATGAGCTGGCTCTTTTTTGTAAACAAACATACCACCAACACCCCCTCCATGGTTACAATGCCTGAACGAAGCAGTGAAAAGAAACTGCTGTATCTGTGCTAGCAGAGCCCAGTGTGCGTGGGAGTTCCAACATTAAGCCACGCCCCCCTCCCTCTATTTGGCCCCCGCATCTCATGCTGGTTTACGACTGGCCATAAAAACAAAACATTCTCACGCTGGGACTCACTCACAAGTATGAGGACATCACGGCAAACTTCCATAAAGATGCAAATATAAGGGCCCTTGGGATGGGAAGGGAGTGTCGGGGGTACAGAGCCATCAGCCAACGGTATCACACACATCTTAGGTACAGCCAGTATTCACTGCAGTTCTGTTTACTTATGTGTTTTAAAGTGTCAATAAAAGGTAAGCCAACCCTAAATATACGTTTCATGGGGCTGATCTTAAACGCGACTCACTCTGGAGGCGGTATTAGTGATTAGCGTCTCTGTAGGTCTCGCTGTTGTCAAACTTTACATCCGTGCTTTACATTCGTCCCACAAGTGGAGGAGAGGATTTTGTGCTGATCTTCGTTCTGGATTAAACGGCAGACTAGGTGTTTAATATAAATAACAGCAGGCTGGTCAGCCGCTGCATCCATCACTGTCAGGTGCTGCGTCTGTTTGCTGGAAGGATTAACGTTGTGTTTGTCATTTTCCTGTCTGCTCTATTTTGATGAAGTCATACATCAAGGGCACTGTGTTTTAAATTATTAAATGATGCTTTCCATAACCTGCTTGAGGAGCCCAGTTATTACTGCAGCCTGTGAAATCCATGCCCTTGAACAAACATTACGGATAATCCTGGTATCCCCGCAGTCTGCACCATTCAGTCCAAGCCATGGCACCACATTCGTCTGATGCATAAATACCTATTCATAACCAAAAAAACTCCAAATCGTATGATGTCAGTAAGGAGGCTAAACCACCCATAAAAACCAAACGTGGAGAGAGAGCACATGAAAGCGAACGCTGGTTTTGCCAGTTTAATAATATAGCAGCACTCTTAACCAAAATGGCTAAGTGTTGACAGATGTCTGCCTCCCAGAGCAGACACATCCAAGGCCATGTTTACAGGTACTATAAACGACTAGGCCTAAAAGCCTTTACAGAGGCCATTATGATCAGACCAGGGCTCTGAATGTGATTCGAAAGTACGGCAAATGGAAAATGAGGTGCTGGACTTGAGTGATAAAACACACCTCTGTCCAAGTCCCCAAACGAAGAAGCTAATTAAAATGAGCACCAATGAGGTAACAAGGTTGCGTTGGGTAGCAAGGAAACACTCGTGCCCTTTACGGTGCGATCTGCCCAGATGCACCTGGCTGTTATTCTGATACTTAACTGCATTACCTCCTCCGCAGAGCATCTCCATGAAGACACCTGGGCTTCATTTGTTTCCACCTTTTCCTCCTGCCAGCTCGGCCTGGAGCGTGGCCCAGGTGTGGCCCCGACTCCTGCTGTGCCCTGCGACCTGCCAGCCCAGAGGACCAGGGCTTAGCCTCCTGTGCCTACTGAGCTGATAACAGTTCTACTTACATACTGGCTCAGTTCAGCAGGAACAGGAGTCTGGCCCCAGACACAGCCTGTCCCTAAAAACCCCAGCAGATCCATACAGCAGAGACTCATGGTTTCCGTCACCCAGTATGGAAACAGGTTATCCTTCCAGCAGATGTTTAATTACGGCCATTATGAGAAACACGCACCCAGACCTCATTCTTTGGTTAAATACTAGAAAATCAGCATAAAGAACCATCTGGTTCTTTATGGGTGCTCTTCCACCGCACCAAGTACTGTCACTTTTCCATTGACTTCCGGTCGAGTGCCAGTACCAAATGTTCCAGTACCAGAAGTGCCAAACCAGCTGGGGTACTTCTTTGGTACTTTGGGGTGGGACTTTTATTTTGTCGATTGGTTATGCAAATAGCCTGTCTCAAACACAATACAACCTCAATTTTAAACAGTTGCAAACTCAGAAAACAACAATAAACAAAGTAAATTAACTAGATCAGGATGGCATGGTAAGAAGTAAAAAAAAAAGTATTTTGTTTAATACACTACAACAACAATGATTTTGTTGGAAAAAAAATACTGGGGTATTTAGAAAGCAAAAAGGAATTCATGAAGTTCTCACAAACCATCTAGGAGTGATTTAAACAGCAAGGATGCTTAAGCAGCGGGAGGTAAACTGTAAACTGATTTGTAAACATATATGAGATTTTCTATAAAAGGAATAATAATTAAAAGGTAGCTAAGTTTTTTTTTCTTGCATGACACCATTAAAAATGTTAACCTCCCTGCACTATAATGTCCGTACAGAATTGAAAGTAAGAAAAAGCCTGATCTTAATCTAGCTGACTAAGCAATGCAAGATATGCATGTGCATAATACTGCACGTCCTCCAGCCCTATAATACACTGCAGCCATTTTTGGAATTCAGTAGAAAATACCCACCTAGCATTGCCATGGCATTTGGCGCCGGTACCAGTTTTTACAGCTGTGGAAAACCAACAACTTCAAGTACTGTACTTTTGGTACTTTCTCGAGTACCAAAAGTACGGTACCTGGTGCGGTGAAAAAGTGCCCTAAGTTAAGTAAAAAAAAAGTCATTGCTCTTCTGGAGTGAGCATCTGTTTCGCTTACCTTGGCTTTTAAGAGGCAGAAATTGATTTTAAAGGAAGAATACGGACGTAAATGTTTCTAGCATGAAACACATTATGAAATCCTATACACTGGCTAGAGTTAGACAATCATTCCTGTTAAATTAAGAACTGAAGAGGAACCAAACTCACCAAATCTGTGGACCCCCCCAACAATGGAACAATGGACAGTGGATGAGGCCTATAGCAGATTAAAAGACCCCTACTGCAGGCCCTCTTCTCCAGCCAGCGGGGCCATGTTCCTGGCTGTGTACGAGGAGGCAACTAGACAGCGCTGCCTCGCTAGAGCCGTACGCCTCGGGCAGACTGTAGGGGGCTCTGGGCTGCCCGTGACACCTGTCTCTTCCTGTCTTCCAGGGACTGAGGCAGGCAGCAACATGGAGGAGAAAGCCATGGCTGGTCACCGGCGTTTACACCCTGCAAAATCACCCTACGGACAAGCCGTCAGCAGGTCCACCGGCACCCCATGGTGGAGCTATGTTTTACCTCAAATAATTTGGTCCTGTCAGGACCAGCAAGACGCCAGCCACTGTGAACATGCACTGTAGCTGCTGTAAAAGCCTACCTGACTCAAGATTGTTTGGACCAGAGGAAAAAATAATAAAGTTTTCAGGCCAAACCGAAGCGTTCCGCTTTTCTTTCCACCTCCAGACACTGAGGCGTGCAGGCTAAAGTGTTTACGTGGCTGGGAGGTCTGACAGGAGCCCCGGGGGGAGAAGCCAGGGGCTGGGGGAGTGGGGGGGGGCTGCAGAGGTCTGCTCCTAGGAGCCACCGTTTGGCCACAGAAGACATGCATCACGCTCTACCACCAGGAATGGGAAGCGAGTTCCGAGGCCAGCAGGCCGGCTGCTTCCTTGGATGGGGCCAAGAGTGTGGAGAGGGCTGGGGAGGGATGGGCTGGGCCGGGGAGGGAGGGGCTGGGGCAGGAACTGGCCACGCTGAAGTTTAAAACCACCAAATCGAGAAAACCAAAACCGTCACTAGGGAGACGGGGGAAAAAACACTCTGAATTGAAATGCCGGATTTAATCATCCCTTTTATTTTCTAAAGTCTGTCGGGAAATCAAAGTAATGTTTAAAAAAATATGCAGTCTACATTTTTATTGCAGCAGGATAAATTTCACGGGAAGAGACGGAGCGACCGCCCTAACCATTCCCGGCTAAAAACGGTGTGTAGCTGGAAAACAGGGCGTTTGGCAGGCTGACATCCCGGGGACCTCCGGTGGTAAAAGCGATGGCAGACTGCTTAGCATCTGTAACAAGGGCTGCATTTTAAAAGTCAGGGGGATTCAAGGTTAAAAAGCAATTCCACCACAAGTCTTTTAATCCAGCAGATATCTTACGATGCACCTGAGACATCTGAAGAATGTGCAGCCTCGACGGAGAGGCCCTGGGGCACGCCGCTGTTGGTGCCCACCCGTACACATCGGAGAATGTCCTGAATTCTCCTCAACCTGGGATTGGCTTCCCCTCCACTTAATCCACACTCAAAACCGGTGAGGAGTGTGATGGCATCGTGAACGAACTCCGAATGCACCTTCATCTGAGGAAGAAACAAGACACCAGGTCACATGAGCGTAGGGTTGTTCTGCTATGCTGCTGCGGTCGGGGGGGGGGGATATCCCGTAAAGGCCTCCTTTGACAGATAAAAGGAAATGGCTAATGACACGTTAAATGTATCATTGTGCCATCTGGGGGTGGGGGACAATAAAACCGGGAATTGATAACAAAACAAGACAAAAAAGGAGCTAAAAGCATTAGCATAAGAGTGACAGGAAGTTTCCTTTTTGCAGACGAGCCGCAGTCCCTTCCTACCCTGAATGTCCCTACAGTTTGTCCTTCAGCCGTCGGCAGCCCTCGGGAGACGGACACTGGGGCGTGGGTGACACCGTAATGGGCCCCTGTTCCACACAGTGCTGGTTTTGTTTGTCAAATGAAAAGAACAATGGCCCTTTAAGTTCCGACGACAAACGTCTCCTGGATATAACCGCACCACGGGCCTGGGACAATGCATGTGTGTCAGCAGTGGCCTTATCCCCATGCACGGAAGTCACCACCAACGCACGGAGGCCGAACGCTGGGGGGGCCTGTCGCGACAGCGATTGTTTATTGAGCGGAATCGACGGCCCCTGTGCTGGCAAGCTGATGGTTTCTGGCTGAAGTGGGGCCGGTTAGGAATGTTTCCTGTCAGTAGGACTCTGCCTGTCCGGGTCCAACCCTAATCACTGGCAGTTTGGACACAGGCTGCCAAACATTCAGTGTCTGCCCTGGAAAAATGTGTTCCAGGCCTACCTGCTGGTGAATATGCATGAGCGGGAAAAAGCAGCAAAGGGCTGTTTGTCGGAGACAGGGAAGCAACGCACTGGGTGTCGGGGGGGGGGCTCACCACGTCAAGCAGCTCCACAGCTGCGCTGACAGGCCCTGAGGAAAAGGCGCAGAAGCTGACCGAGAGCCGGAGGAGGAGGCCAGCCGTGGAGGGGTGTTGAGAGTGGGCGGTCAGCAGGCCCCCCAACACCTGGACGTGTTCCTGCTGACGAGGCGGTGGGGGCGGGCAGGCACTGCAGAACAGAGCTCTCAGGTGGAACAGGGCCGCCTCAGCCACAGCCTGCAAGTGACCCAGAGCCTTCAGCAACACAGAGAACCACCAGCCTGCTGTCACCCCCCAGCTAAAAAATCTGCCTGCTGTAGCATTTTATTCCATAAAATTCAATGAGATTGATCAATAGTTAAACTATATGCAGCTGGATGTGACTGGAGAATCCTGGGTTTGACTGTCACCTCAGCAAACACACTGACACAGCTGTTTGACGTGTAGAGGCCATGAGCACATCTGGCCAAAGGCAATCAGTCATTGCAAGGGTGAAGGCAACACATACATAATGATTACACTGTCCCAGTGAATTGCCAGCATCTTGATTAAACATAAAACATGGAAGACTAAAGGCTAAATTTTGACATGTTAAATGCTGGATATTGAATGTTGTACTGCATACAGGATTTCAAAGCCTAGGAAATCCTGGGAGAAAGTGCAGACATGTAGAGAGTGAGAGACAGACAGGCAGACAGACAGACAGGCAGACAGACAGACAGACAGGCAGGCAGACAGACAGGCAGGCAGACAGACAGGCAGGCACAGGCAGGCAGGCAGACAGACAGGGAGGCAGGCAGGCAGACAGGGAGGCAGGCAGACAGGGAGGCAGGCAGACAGGCAGGCAGACAGACAGGGAGACAGGCAGACAGGGAGGCAGACAGACAGGCAGGCAGACAGACAGACAGGGAGGGAGACAGGCAGACAGACACACACAGACAGGCAGGCAGACTCACTAGTGCCTGGGTCCTTTTATGCTCATTGTCATCTGGGTGATGATAGAACATCAGCAGCCAAACCAGAGGAGCAGAGACCTGGGGATCAGATGTGACCAGAAGCTGGCACGCCACATCCACCCAGTGCCCATTCTGCACCAGCAAGAGCCAGCGGTCAAATGGACCACAGCGCCACCTGGATGGAGAGACAAGCCAGTGCGGCGACATGGGTCACAAAGGGGAACATTCCAGTTCACAAGGAAAAGAGCATAGCAAGGGAACAGTATTTTTTTTTTTTCGTTTCCACTTGTTTATTTATTTTTCCCAAGCTATTTGGTCTTCATCTGCCGAATCCCTTTCCAGGTCCCCTATACGTGGATGAGGACACCCTGTTCTGCAGGCCTCAGCTGCTCCTCCCTGCCCAGCACCATCCTAATCCCCACACAGTATTTACATCAGCCAAATGCCATGAGGCCCAGTCCCTACCGCCTGCCCTGTCTGTCAGGGGGGGGCGCAGACAGGCACGCACATCTACTCCCAACGGGAACTGCGTCAGCGCCGTGCTCACGAGGCCCGCGTCCCACGGCGCCTCGCCGGCTGCCACAGCCCTCCCTCCCACCCCCGCCACAACAGGGCCCACCACACATTTTCCCACCATTTCAAAACGCTGGGGAATTTCACAAGGATCCCTAAATGGAGCCGTTAATTTAATGCAGAGAGTTAAAAGCTGCAGCTGGGCGGGGTAGATCGGCGGCGATTGCTCTCCTGAGCCTTATCCCTTAGTTCTGTGGTAATTGCATGCATTTTTTTTGGGTGGGGGGGAGGGGCAATAAACTGCCTGTTGCTCTACCATCCCAACAATGGTTAGCAGAGGGCCAGCAGAAAGTCAAGTGCATTCATAAACCCAATTTAGATAGTAGGGAGTTATTCTCTGTGGGTCTCAAATGTGGTGAAACTGGGTTTTGTGGGGGGGGGGGGGGGGTTGTTTAATTAAAGACTCGATTCATTAAGATCAGCCGTCACCGGTACTGTGGTTAGCAACATGTTCTACAGGCACATTTTGGTGCGGAGCAGTGAGCGGAAACACACACAATACACACACAGTTTACAAACCTCACCAAGTGCAGACATCACACGTGACTCCACAGCCAATGGACAGACCAGTGGAAAATTACAGGTACCACACCATTCAAACACAGCAACTATGCGGTTCCTTATTTGCTTATTGGTTGTTTTCTAGTCCACAAAGCAGACCAGCACTAGCAGATGGACGGATGGTTGTTTTCTCAATTTACATGCGTCCTGAAGTAATAAAACATTCAAATGATGCAGTGAGGAATGTAAGAAGCAGGGAAGCTCCGCCGCTCACCTGGCGTCTGCTGCCTCGTTGTGCCCCCTGGGCATCTGAAGGCAGCGGCCGATCCAGAGCAGGTGTGCAGGCCACGCATCCTCAGGCAAATCTGCAGGTAGGAGGACATCACACGCGTGTGTGCAGCCTCACACGCATCACGCGAGTCACGGAAATATGCGCTGCACCCACCATTAAATATAATCTGTTCAAGTTCAGGGGAATAAGAGGCATAGGGTGGAAAAAAAAGCAGTCAATTATGTACAAGTAGTATGGCATGTAAGCGAGCCTATGTCACGGCAGCTAAAGTGAGTGTTAGATCATACCCATGTGGGGGTTCAGAGCCCCCCCACTCCCCATCCTCCTGAATCCAACAGCCACTTCATCTCAATCTGAGAGTGAAATACTGCTGCTCAGGGTACCGTAATGTATACAGGAAGAGCTGAATTGAATTCCCCTCCTGAAACTTTTTCATATTGAATAACAGAATGTGAGTGGCAGCCATATATGCTTCCATAGTCATCAAATGTTTTGGTTTTTTTTTTACTGGGAAGGCAGGAAGTATGATCTTGAAAACTTTGAACAGAACCTCTAATGCTACAAAGAAACCAGGATCTGCTAGAAAGCTCAACCATTACCCTACAATTAATACAATTACCCTACTATTAATAATGGAAGAGTTACTGTATGTTAGGAATTTAAAACAGGAGGCAGGCCATGGGGTTCCCTCCTAGGACTGTACCTGCGGGACGCTGCACCAGGGCCATGAGCACAGACACAGGGGTGCTGGGGAAGAAGGCCGTCAGGGGCAGCCTGTCCTGCAAAGACGCGGTACACCGTCACTGTCCCCATCACCAGCGACGCACTTAAGTGCTGATACGCAAATGTCACATGCTGATTACTGTCTCTGCGCCATTACGATTGCATTTGCATACATTATTCCTGATCTGTTAGTGCCCTACAATTGAAGTTCACTGGGACCCTCTGCAGGAGATCTTTTTTCAAAATGACCTCTGATTACTTTCACTTCAAAATTTTAAGGTGACCGAAGTACTATGTGTGTGTGTGTGTGTGTGTGCGTGTGTGTGTGGGTAAAACAGCACTGGCTGGGTGAGCCAAGTAGTGGCTGACATATCATGCACCAGACACAGGGGGGGGCTGCATCACACCTAACCTCACAGTCAGTCAGTGTCCTGCGGTCTGGATATTTAAGTGTGACCGAGACACGCCAGCAAAGCTCAGAATCTCATCCACGATAAGCTGCTGAATGACCGCCTCTGAATGACCGCCTCTGAATGACACTGATGCCTTTAGGGGTCTATATGAAGCACCCAGCTTCAGTGGATTTAAATGATATTTTTTGATCTACCTAATTTAATCCAAGATGAAACAAGGAGAATTTTTTTTTTGGTACGACACAATTGGAAACAAATATTTTAGTCAGACAATGACCTCATCTGTTCTCTGCTGTCAGATCTTCTCCTTTCTGTGGCCGTCTAACTCTTTTGAAGACGATTCCCCTCAATCCCACTGTGGTTTGGAATTACAGACCAGACTCTGTTCTCCATTCTCTCTCCATAACTGTAGAACTTGTTGCCACGAACTGTCCACATTTCTTTCCTGAATCAGTGTGCGTTACGCCAATATGAGACTTGGTGGAAGCAGCCCACCCTGCGGTTTCCGTGACTCCGGTTTATTCTCGTGTCGGTGGACCCACAGTAAATCATCAAATCCTCACATCTCCGCTTAACCTACAAATCAAACTGGCTGAGCTACCCTGCTATGTGGCTTACCTTCTCTGCCTGGGTCCTTCCCCTGTGCCTAACCTTTTTATTGGTCTACCACAGAGATCAGTACCGGGTCTCCAAACTCAATTCTCCGTTTGCGAGGTGCCACAGTTTTGGTCATTTCCTCTCACCCCACTGCTCTCTTGATGACACACCCCCATACCTGTATCCAGACACTCACATCATTTCCCAAAATGCCACACAGGCTCATTCACATTCCCACCAAATGGCAGAACTTCATCGACTAACCTGTCAGATTGTCCAGAGTGTACTAGACAGTTCATCACACCACCCTTCTAAAGAACTTGATCAGCAAAGTTGTGTACAATCCCCTCAGGAACAAGCTGACACAACGTTTATCTGTGAGGATGGGGTTGCCAGGGTGATCCAGTGTGCTGGATCTGGTTTGTATTTAAGCCAGACAGTTCAGTTTCAGCACAACTGGACCGTGGCATATTTAGCCAAACCTCTTCAGTCCTCAACAAGCCTTTTTGCTAAGTCTTTTTTTCCCTCCTACAAGGACTTTTTAAAGCCTTTTTTGCCACTCCCCCATACTGGCCATAAAACTGGAATACCTTGGCTATTGTGGGCCCATGGGCAGCTTTCCCAGCTTGGTCATGGAGCTGTTCAGGGCTGCCACTGGCATCTGGATGACTCCTCTGCTCAAAGCCTTTATCACCCACCTGTGCGCCCGGGACAGCGGCCTGCGCTTGGGCAGACTATCTGTAGCACTGTATCCTCCCTGTATCTTAATGTCTGCCTTTGCTTTGTTCCAAGGGACAATTAATGCCTCTGAAAAGTCTCTGCCAATCTTGCTGTTTTTCTCCCCGACCCCAGAAATGTACAGAAAACCCCCTGCTTTCATATTGGCAGATGGTTTAAACATGCTACTCAAAGTGTGTTTAAGATTTATTTAACTCAAAGACTTGGCTGTCGGTTGTTTGCATTCAGCACCGGCTTTCTGGTGATAAAGTTTCCAGTGATGAAAATAATAAAGCAAAGAATTCATTGAGCTGTGCAGCCAGAGGGGTGTGACGGTCCATTTAAATACATCAAACGTTTCAGGCATTTAGAAAGTATATTTTAAAAGTCCATGGTGTTGAAGACTGTTGATGGGCACCTTGGGGATGGGAAGCGAAACTCAAAAAGGCATGTGGACAGACAAACCCCCTGGGGGCGACCCCTTCAGCTGAGCGCGTGACACGTGGTGCATCTCCGCTCTTACACATCAGACTTCACAGAGAAGCACTGAGCTGCGGCCAAACAAGATAATGTGGTGCCATCTAGTGCTCATTTCGGGTTAAATATGAAGTACAAGAAGCAACTAAGCCATCTGTGGACATAGAATATAAAGAAAACACTTTAATCTGAGTATATTTTTCAAAGTACTAACTCTTTCATTCATATATTTTATGCTTCTCCCCCTCCCCAGCTGTGTAACTGGAAACACCCCAGTAAAAGAGCCACAGACCCTACACACTGTGAGCAGGGGAGTCTAGTGTCAACTCAGGACAAACACATGATGTCTATCAACACATTATAATGAATGTTTTAAGGGTTGTAAGAAAACAGTGAGGTTATTATGGTGTGGACTAAGCATTTCTGGAGCAACGCTGTTTGTCTGAAAAGGGGGTGTGAGATAAGGATCTGCATGTAAAAATATGCTGTAGAAGTAAAAGGCAGTGGAAAGGCTTTAAAATGAGGGGTAAGGTTTCATATGTAGAAATATGAGCATTATGTAGATTATTATATGTAAAGATGAAAAATGCACTGTGATGTTTAAATTACAGAGTGGGTTCAGGTTTTACACATAAAAATGGACAGGTGGTCGTCTCACATGACGCCTCTCGCATAAATCACGTGCAGAAGAGCAGAGGTTCCTGCACACTGAATCCGACATGCAGAAACAGGAGGCTGAGGAGCCCGAGAGCCAGAAGGGTGACATAAAAGCGGCCTTGTGTGGGCAGGCTGGCGTTTATGATGCCTACCTGCGGCTCCACCTGTCCCCATGCCTGGAGGAAGCAGCGTGTGAAGGCTTGGAGGAGAGAGCGCAGGGCCCGGCTCCCAGAAGCCCCCCGCAACGCGGCCCTAGGACAGTCAGACAACAGCAGCCTATCGTGAAGACCAAGCATGCAAATAACCCTGTGATAAGCAGCTGAGCGATGACAGCGGTAAATGAGCACCAATCACATGGCTGCTTAATGTTCAAACCCAGTGGCTAATATAACCTGAGGTAGGACATTCATCAGTACTCATCCCAGGCATATCTAACCCTGGGGCCACGGATAAATGGCAGGCACACAAGGCCTCCTCAGAACATCTAGAGAAGTAAGCAGTGTGTTAGGCATCAGATCTCAGATGAATTATGCTTCCTTAAGAGGAGGCAACATACGTTCACTGTGGTCCAAGAGTAAATCTGACACTCACGAAAGGATACAAGCTCAACACAGACACAGGATGTCTCTCCATCTGCCTTCATGGCAGCTGAAGAATTCGGGTTCATTCTGAGGTGACTGAAGTCATGTGAAACATGACACGAAGCGGCAAACCCAGATACAAGAAAAGACTTACTCTACCCAGATGGATGATGACCAATCAGATTACAAAATATGAGACAGGAGATTACTGGTCACCAGGTCATCACTCTGCCCTGTTTCAGGTCAAGGGGGAAGCAAGACGTACACTCAACAAGCAACAAATGCACAACCAGCGAGGTACCATAAACAAGCAATCCACTATACAACAAACACACAATAAACAAACAGACAGATATAGACAGACAGACAGACGGACGGACAGACAGACAAAACACTGTGGGCAAGTATAAAGAGAGAGAGAACTCAAAAAAGAAATTAATGCACAACAAAAATGGAGAAGGGCATTGAAAAGAATAACTACAGAACAGTCCTTTCAGTCCACAACAGCACCCTGTGGATCATGAAAGAAACATAAAAAGCAGGTATGATTTGTTTTTAAAGCCTTGCTTTGTAAGAGCAGGTGTTTGGGAGGGGGGCAGGGAAAAAATAAAGGTGGAGTGGTACAAAGAGCACAGTGAAATGCAGTCCTGCTGTTAATGAAGGAAAATCAGAGGAACCCCAGCCTTCCACATGAAGTGATTGGTTAAGAAAACACGTCTCTGTGAAACGCTGCCTGTGAGGGAAACGCCTCACAGGACATTTGAGTGAGGGCTACCTGCATGTCAGACCAGGGCCATGGCAAAAGGGCAGATGGCCTGAAATGCGGGCATATAATCAGGGCACGGCTGCAGAGCCGAGGAGCCGTAGGACGGAGCACGTGAAGGAGGAAGCTCGCGGCTCACTGTGAGGTCACGTCCTCACAGTGGGCTCTGCCAGGGTGCTTTGCTCCTTTCCCGTTTTTCGGCGGTAAAAAGACATGTTGTTACGACCCTCCGTCTACTCAGACAATTCAGCTCTGGTTTCATGAGCAGAACATAATTTTACAGACCCATTTGCCTCTTACCTGAAAATATCACTGACCACGAGGAAAAGGGGACAAGAGAGGGCAGAGGCTCTTGGCTGAAAGGAGAGAGAGAGAGGAGGGATTTGTTGGATTTCAAAAAAGCAACTGAAAGCATCATCAATACTGCCATTTATTTACTACTGTCTTGCTTTCGGATTTACTAGCTACAGCAGAATCCCCTGGGACTTTTGGATTAAAAGGGCATACTCAGTGACTACCTGCTGTCGTGCTGGGGCTGCGTGACACACATGCGTCTTGTTTGTTTAAAAAGAAACTATACATAGAGGACAATCTAAAATGCTTAAACATTCGCTAATTCTACATGCAAAGTGAATACTGTGGATGTGTATACACTAGAGGGCAGCAGAGAGTTAGTGTGGCATCTTTAAAACCAACACGGGTGCCTGAAGCTGAAAATGTAGGCAAGGTACTTAAGGTACGTAACCTTAATTACAGCAGGACAGATATCCCACTGCACAATTACAATTTAAATAGCAAAGTTATTTTTCAAAATGAGTTAAACAAACAAGTAACAACCACAGATAGAACAGTGCTGTAGTATACTGGTCGAGCTACAAAAATCCAAATCCAACGCAGTTGTTGCTCTGGGGACCCAGAGAGTCACGCCCTCACACAGAGCTCACTGATCACCCTGCACCCAGTGTTAATTTTGTCAACGAAAGTTTTTACGATATGTTTTCGTTGAGAGCTTTTATTTCATGACTAAATTGTAACGACAACGTCAATGAAAAAATGTTTGACAATGAAAATTACGGCAAAATCTCTGTTCGTTATGTTCAGACAAGTAAAGATGAGATGAAACGAATGGCTCTGTTTGGGCTGAGAACCTAGATCACAGTAGCCACGTCAAAGCATCGGTTGTTATTCTTTTTAAACAATGAATTACATACATATAAATCTGCAAGTGCACGTACCAATCCTCACTGTCTCCATGCATCTCTCTCATTGGATGATTTGTTTTTCCCGCTTGGTGCATGTAAGCACAAATGCCAGCTTCCAGTATAACTAATGATACGTTCACAGTACAGAGTTTTAGCCCCGTTTTTCTGCTCGCCATCAATTTTTGGAAATTGCCGACAAACCCCCCAGATTGGAGGAAAATTGGTGCTCAATTGCTATGTATGAACTGTTCACAATGTGACCCGACACTTCGGCAATGCGATATAGACAATCGTCAGATATCTAGCATGGTAAATATCTGGACCTGTCAGCAACGCCAAATCCCGTAGGGAGCCTCCCTCTCCTCTTTCTATTGTGGTTAGAGCCTGTTTGTGTGGCTCCCTGAAGGTAGTACCACACAGCATTGTAGGAGATCTTCAGTTTCTTGGCAGTTTCTCGCATGGAATTGCCTTCATTTCTCAGAACAAGAATAGACTGAAGAATTTCAGAAGAAAGTTCTTTGTTTCTGACCATTTTGAGCTTGTGATCCAACCCACAATTGCCGATGCTCCAGATACTCAACTAGTCCAAAGAAGGCCTGTTTTAATGCTTCTTTAATCATAACAATTATCATCTGTGCTAACATAATTGCAAAAGGATTTTCTAATGATCAACTAACCTTTTAAAATTATAAAGTTGCATGAGCAAGCTCGACATTCCATTGGAACACAGGACTAATTGCTGCTGATAATGGGCCTCTGTACATCCATGTAGATATTCCATTTAAAACAGCTATTGCAAGCTATGATAGTCATTTACATTAACAATGTCTATACAGTATTTCTGATCAAATCTGGTGTTATTTTAATGCACAAAAATGTTTTTTTTTCCAAAAGCAAAGAAATTTCTAAGTGATCCCAAACTCTTGAATAGTAGTGTATGCGTACCAGGGTCGTCTTGGACAGAAGTGCCTCCCTGAAACTAAACCCAGATAAGTAACCTGTATCCAGTAAACAGAAGGAAAGACACAAAGGATTAATGCTTAGCCCTAAATGCCGCACTAATGTCCCTTTTTGTCGTTTCAGCAATTTAACTGTATTATGTGCTTTAACCCGTCTTCAAAAAACAGAATGTAAATTGTGCAGACAGGTTTTGCACACAGTTAAATGGGTGTTTGATAGGTGTTTTGATGCCCTAATAACAAAAATGAAAAATTGAAAAGCAAAAGTATGTGTTGTAGATGTATGCAGAAAATAAATACGACCTGTGAAGGAAATATGATTGCATTGCACTTTTTCTAACAAACTTTAGACATTCATTTTAATATATGAAAGAAGTCTGGTAAGTCAGCAACACATTCGCAGCCTAGATAACTAAGCATCATAGGGTGTGCTTACGTATAAGGTGTGCTTAGCGTATAAGGTGTGCTTAGCGTATAAGGTGTGCTTATGTATAAGGTGTGCTTATGTATAAGGTGTGCTTAGCGTATAAGGTGTGCTTATGTATAAGGTGTGCTTATGTATAAGGTGTGCTTATGTATAAGGTGTGCTTATGTATAAGGTGTGCTTATGTATAAGGTGTGCTTATGTATAAGGTGTGCTTATGTATAAGGTGTGCTTATGTATAAGGTGTGCTTAGCGTATAAGGTGTGCTTATGTATAAGGTGTGCTTATGTATAAGGTGTGCTTATGTATAAGGTGTGCTTATGTATAAGGTGTGCTTATGTATAAGGTGTGCTTATGTATAAGGTGTGCTTATGTATAAGGTGTGCTTATGTATAAGGTGTGCTTATGTATAAGGTGTGCTTATGTATAAGATGTGCTTATGTATAAGGTGTGCTTATGTATAAGGTGTGCTTACTTCTCGAGGAAATTTATACAGCCAGGAGAAATATCCTTTGACAAAATCCATTTCAGTATCATGAACCTGTCTGAGAAAATTATAACTCAAAAACTGATCTGCACCATGGTAACTGGGGTTATCAGCCATGCTGTGCTCTGCATGGGTCTCACAGGTAGATGCGCTTCTGCAAGGTGAGATCTAAGTGTGTGCTCCATTACTCTATTAATATTCTTACCTATTATCACAGTCTTTATATTATCTACACTATATGAAAGACAACCAAACTTTGCGAAGCAAACTGTAAACAGACTTGGTGTCAGCAAAACTGATGTCTAACAGCATTCAAAGTAACGACTAAATTGGAGACTGAAAAAAGAGCAATGACCCACTGTGACCACTAGATGTCAGCATTGTACTGCGTTGACAATGAAATTCATGGCCTGCAACACATGCCTTATTACAAGAATAAGTCTAATAATTTCGCAGACAAATACTCAAAGTTCAAAGGTTTTTTCCCATAATATTTCTGCACTGTAGCGTGACACATGTTTTAAATCTAAAACGCATAGAATTTCCCATAGTAAAGATCAACAGCTGTCTTAAAAGTACTGTACACATTAAGCTAGGATTATAAAGCCAGCAGTGTTTCTAATTAATCGCACCCCTTCTTCTCGGCACTTGGATGAGTGAGGAGAGCCTGGAAGCGACTGAAGGGCCCACCTTGTGTGCCTGTCTCCTTCAGCAAACGACAGTCGGGTCTCATCTGACCAGCAGAGAGGCTGCTGGGAAAAAGGCTTACTGCCCCCTGTCCAGCCCCAAACCATTAAGCAGACAGACTATTTCCACCCCACCTGAACTACATGGGGAATTTCAGATAGCGCTTTAACCCTCCGGTGTTCCAGCTAAGCAGTGCTTGCCATTAAAAAAATCTTAATTTGCTGGTCCAATAAAAAAAAAAAAAAAAAAGTTATATAAACAGCGCCAGGTAGTATAATTTACCCCCCAGCCAGAGCGGAAAGGAGAAGGGGGAGGGCTTTCTTACGGAGCACGCGCTGTGCCGAGCGGCACCTCGCGGAACCGCTCAGCATTATGGCCGCAGGACGCAGCCGGGTAAAACCCAATATGACTCTACCACCCTGGGCCAGAACCTCAATAACTCACAGCAGAGGGGGAAGCTACTTTATTTTTTACATTTTCTTTTCCAGAGTTAATCACATCTAACATGATTGTGAGGAGCAACCAAAGGGATGGTTTAAGTTTAAAAAGCGAGTATAAGCAAGTGATTTGGTAGGATCTGTTACCCAGCTACGAGCAAGATCGCAGATCAGTCCAAAACCTGGAGGGGGTTCAACAAATTAAACCGGGAAACCGGCACGGCTTGGCCGTCCAACAGCAAGTCCATCAGCACTGTGATGCCGAACGCCCCCACCTAGTGGCCAGTAGTTTATCACAGCCGCTTCCCATCTCTGGCATGCTTTGGACAGAGAGCATGAGGCTTCTGCAGAAACATCTCTGTAATGCATTTAATTTTCCTCCAGTTCTGTGAACAAGGGATCAAAAGCACGAAAACTGGAATCATGTAAGAGAATGTTTCGGAGAGATCTTGGTGGACCCTAGTGGAAGCAGATGTCTTTAGCGAAGGCCTCCTTACGCTACGCTAACACTTCGGGAGGGTCAATTACGCCACTTTGAAAACATCCCGTCTTTTGGCAACTTGGCGGCTGGAGTCGCTGTTTATTGTTATTGGATTCAAACTTCTGAAAAGCTGAAAACAGGAACATGAAACTAATTTCACGTTTCCCGTTCCTGACTGCAATTTAAACAACCTCCACGAGACGAAAATGGGAAGAAATGTGTCAGGCTGAAGCGAGCCGGCAGGGCGACAGCTAGTGTTAATTTCGTCACCTATTTTTAATTTAGTCTTAGTCTTAGTCTTGTGCCAAATGTCCTTGTTAGTTTTAGTCATATTTAGTCATTCACATATCTTTTTTTGTTAGTCAAGTTTTAGTCGACTAAAAGTCTCGTCATTTTAGTCTAGTTTTAGTCAAAAGAAAACTCAAGGTATCTTGGTCAAGTTTTAGTCGACTAAAAGTCTTTTAATTTTAGTCTAGTTTTAGTCAAAAAAGAACTCAATATATTTTAGTCTAGCTTTAGTCAAAAAATTGTAGTCTTTTTTAAAATAACACATTATTACTGAGATTATTACTGATACACATTTCAGTAAAAAAAAAAGTGTTTCACATATCTCAAACATTGGTTAAATGTCATAATTACCTGACAAAATACACTTGTTGAATGATTTTTGTTGAATGCAAATGTTAAACGTGTCTGGTTTTCAATTTCTGATTTAGGAGACACATTCACAAATGATTAACCTGTTCTGAAGAGCATTTTATTTTAACCAACACAATTCAAAAGCTGGGTCCCAACAGACTCCGACTGACAACTTAAGTTACAAAGATGTCGTTTAAGGTTGGTGGTGTTTTCCCCGAAATTCTTTGTCCGCAATGTTTCCCGTCAGTTATGATGACACATTCTGACTTTTTGTCAGTATCATTGTACTTAAAATGCGACCAAATATCGAGCCTCTTCCTTCGACCTAGCATGTCGTCGTCGCTCGTCACTCGTGTTCGCTTTGTGTGTTGTGTGTTCAGCAGGAGTATGAGACCTGTAACTTGAGCAACAGCGCGAAGCCGCGAAATCGTTCTGAATATTTTAAAGCCGTAACAGCTGATGAAAAAGCAGAGACGATTGTAGACGAAAATGAAGAGAGATTTTATCTTAGTTTTTATTTTATGCAAAACATTTTCGTCTCGTCTTTTTTCGTCAACAATAATCCATGTTAATTTAGTCTTAGTCAGCGTTTTTGGACAGTGGTGCAGTCTTGTCATCGTCTCGTCTTAGTCATGAAAAAAAAGGTCGTTGACGAACATATTTCGTCTCGTCTCGTCTGACGAAATTAACACTAGCGACAGCGAAACCAACGAGCATGGCGGGCCTTCGCGTGAAAGGAGGATTGGGGCGGGAGTGGGGGGCTTGTGCGGATGGCAAGCGGGGGCGCTGATGTGGTTGTTCCCTGCGCAGCTGAGGATGATTTAAGAGCCTGTTCATTAGGGAGTGGAAGCCATCAGTGTCCCATAGCTGTGAACTTCAGCAGATCCTCCTGGAGGAACCAAACTGGCCTGATTGACCTAAAGCGTCCTCATTGGACAAATCATTTTCAATTCACTGCCTCCCAGAAACCCCGCCAGTGTTCACATAATATTATATACCATCTATTTCTACACGACCAGGTGACACAGTTTCATTAATAAACCGGTTTACACAGTATTGCACGCACCAGATCAGATTTGAGCGAGTCTGAGCGATATCCCACACAGACATACCAGTAGAGAGCCCGTGACCTGCTCCTCCAGCTCCTGCATGGGCGGCTGCGGGTCCGAGAGCACCAACTCCAAGAGCTGCAGCGTGGCTCTCTCCAGGCTGACGAGGCTGCGAGTCCACAGCGCCACCACCGCCTGCTCCTCCAGGACCAGCCTCTGACTGGCCGTGCGGCAGAGAGCAGCACCGGCGGACGAAGCGTAGCATTAGGGTCTCCAACCTCATTACCAAAAGCAGCCATGGTGGTCCGTGCAGCTCTCTGCAGATGGGCTCCTAAACTGGGGCTTTTAAATTGCCTGGTGTGCTTGAGTCTGAGGGTGTGCCTGCCCTGCGATTGCCTACAGCGTCCTGGCCAAGATGATTCCTGCCATATCCTCCTGAGACCCAAGGAAAAAAAGTGTCCTTCAATTGAAGGTTATTTGTCTTTGGAGGAAATAAGACATCTTTTTTAATTTCACAGCATGTCCTCTTTAGTGCACAACAAGAATAAATACGTTTCCCAACATCAGTGAAAAAATAAATGCAAAAATACAATGTCCACTACAATGGACATAAATGAATAGGTCGGGTCTCAGGAGGATATACCCAATGTTGCCTAGGATAGGCTTTAGCTTCCCCCCACCCCACCCCGCCACCCTGCAACAGATGAGAAGCTGGAAAATGGATGAGAAAAGATCTCTACTTTAAGGAGTTTATGAAAATCACAGCCTAACTTTGTCCAGAAGATAAGTTCATCACTGCAACCCAGGACATGCACAATTACACATTTTTCATTTAGCAGACACTTTTATCCGAAGTGGAGTACGACTGAGGAAGCAGGATCAGCCAGTCGCTGGAGCAACTGGGGTTAAGAGCCTTGCTCAAGGGCGCAGTGATGACATCACTCTGCCAACCATTGGATTTTAACCAGTGACTTTTCCATGAAGGGCACATTTGTCTAAGCCACAGAGCCATACACCATACTCCAAAGAGTCCAGCAGTTCCAAGGCCGCTGTGCCACATTCACCAGCACACCAGCTTTCTGTCTCTACAGCTGCCAGCTCACCTCAGCAGGGCCTCATTCACGGCATGCAGGAAGGCCTCACTTGGGGCTGCCTTGGGACAGACGGAGGGGCACTCAAGCAGAGCACCAATCAGAGGGGCAGCCTCAGGACACGTGACCAGTAGGGTACAGGAAACGGACAGGCCGTGGATCCTGTCACATGAACATCTGCAGGTGTAACACAAGTTAGTCAAGTGGAATAAGAGTTAGCTGTTTATTGATCCAAGAAAGTTTTTTTTCCACTGGTGTAAAGCATGAGACATCCAGGCCTTAGTGAGCACACACCACACACTGCCCTACCCCCATTCATTTAGGGACTGTCAGACACTCACACTCCCCGAGTGTGAATTTCACTGCAGGAGGCTTTCCTGACATCATTCACCAGCAGTGCCACCATCTGCAAAGGAGAAGAGTAGCACAGTGAACACCCACACCTCACTGCAATTCCACTGCAATCCCACCCACCCACACTGGACACTGCAATACAGCAACAGGATTATAACTTTGATCACTGGAATACTGGTAAAACTACAGGGACTCAGAATCTGGCTTGGCAAGCTATTTTAAAGACAAATATAGTAAAGATGAATACGCTTAGGTAGATTTAATATTTAACACCCTGGTACCAAGTAATATTTAACACCCTGGTACCAAGAACAGTTACCAAAATCTTTAAAAAAAATCCTTTCTTAAACACTTAATTTCAAAATGAAATAAAGA